>NC_047665.1:16036954-16301954 GCF_011762505.2 Arvicanthis niloticus
CACTCCAAACATACACAC
This sequence comes from Arvicanthis niloticus, assembly GCF_011762505.2. NCBI lineage: Eukaryota > Metazoa > Chordata > Mammalia > Rodentia > Muridae > Arvicanthis > Arvicanthis niloticus. Next base: position 16,036,973 of record NC_047665.1, read on the forward strand.
GCATGCATACACATGTACACACACACTACAAACATGCACACACACACTGAAACGTTTTTAAATAGTGTCTGTTCAGGACGTTTTCCCTGTTTTGTTTTTTTTGTTGTTTTTTTTGTTTGTTTGTTTGTTTTTTTTTGTCATTTTGTTGGTTTGGGTTTGGTTAGATTTGGTTTGGTTTTCAAGACAGAGTGTCAACACGTCTTCCTGCCTACTTGCTCTTTAGACTAAGCTGATTTCACACTCACAGGAATCCCCCTGCCTCTGCCTCCTAGAGTGCTGGCCAGCCAACCTTTGCCCTTTTTTTAAACAGGTTGCTTTCTTGCTGTTGGGGTTTTCTGGTGTGTGTTAGATATTGCCTGTTATCACATGTGTAGCTTGCTGGCACCTGTCTTCTCTTATTCCATGGGGATCTGTTCATTCTGAGCCCTGTTTCTTTGGCTGTCCTGCCCTTTTGCATGGTGATGTCACCCACACATGCATTTGCATCTGGTACCTGTACCTTACAAATCATATTACTTTTAAAAAAAAATCCTTGACAAGACCAATGCTAGGAAGCTTCTCCCTCTGTTTTCTTCTAGTAGTTGTACAGCTTGAGACCTTGTGTTTGACTCTTCGATTGACTCTTAGCTGTTTCTCTTACACAATGTAAGGGTACAGGGTTTTTTCCTTTTGTATGGGGATCCAGTTACCCAGGACCACTTGTTGAAGAGACTTTTTTCAAGTGTATTCCTTGAGTTTTGTTGGTGATATGTCAACTGCAGATGAGAAGAGTTGTTTGGGAACATTCTCTCCTCTGCTGTTGGTCCATACACCTGTATTTGTGTCTATACCAACTCTCTATATTATCGTAACTTTGCAACCAATTCTCAAAAATGTTATTGTTTTTTACTTTTTTCAAAATTGTTTTATACACTTGGGGACTTCTGTGATCACATATGGATTTAAGGTTTCCTCTGGTCTATGAAAAAATGGGTGTTTTGATAGATATTGTAGCAACTGTAGAGAATCTTGAGAAAAATGAGTGTTTTAATAGTATTAATTCTTATAATCCATAAACATAGAACATCTCGGGTTTTTTGCCTTGCTTGATTTTTAGATCAATGTTTTATAGATTTTTGTGATTTTTCTGTGACTGTGCATGTGTGTGCATGCGTGTGTGTGTGTGTGTGTGTGTGTGTGTGTGTGTGTGTGTTGTTCTTGGTTAAATTTATTTATAAATATTTTCATACTTTTCTTAACTTTTTTCAGGTACCTCACTGTTAGTACATAGCAATGCTACAGGAAAGACAAACAACCCTTTACTCATCTAATTATTCTAACTCTGATCTCCAGTGCTTTGCTGGTCACAGCTGAGGAAGTGAGCATTCTTGGTTCATTCCTGAGCTTAGACTTTTAGTTATTGACTATGGCACTGACTGTGAACTTGTGGTACGTGGCTTTATTCTACTGAGGCACGCATGCTCTGCAACCAATTTAGTGGCAAATATTTAGCATACAGCATGTTGGGTTTGTCGAATATTTTCCACATTCATCAAGACAATCATGGGCTTTCATCTAGTTTACTAATGTTCTATGTCATGCTTCTTGGTTTGTGTGTGTTGACTGATCTTTGCATCCCAGGAGTAAGTCCCATTTGGTCATCGTGAATGACACTGTCTGATAATTTCAATATTTTCATAAAACTCTTAAGAATGAGAATTCATTTTTCCTGCTGTAGACTATTAGTTTTACAATGTTACAAGCTCAAAGTTTGAAACACCACCTCAGAGAGAGCTTTTTGCTTGGCTAGCTTTGGCTTTCCTTGAGATGAAACCCAGTAAAGGAAAGAATAGAAGAAAAAGATCCCATGGCATGATTGCAATGTGGCTATCATTTGAGCCTCGTCCCTGGTCTACTCTTGCATGAGTCCTTTCCACTGACTAACTGTATACACAGCTGTGACCACCTGACTACACAGCTATAACCTTAGTACTTGGAAGGCTGAAGTAGGAAAATTGGTACAAGTTTGAGACCAGTTTGATCTACACAGAGAGTTCCAGGCCAACAGGGGCTATGAAACTCTGTCTCAATAAATTACATAAATAAATAAGAAATTTTCCTTGAAAGAGGTCTAACTAGTAGAACTTTTATGTGCAGCCTTTCTAAGGAGCATCATGGTTTCTCCAGCTCCTTATATGCCATGTGTTCTAAGATATTCCCCATCCCAATTAATTCACCCCTTACCCTTCATTAACTGTGTTGCCAAAACTAAACTCAAAATACAGTCTGACTTGGGCAAGCAGTAAATGCCAGCCATTAATAATTTGGATTTAATTTTGTCACTGGCATGTGGTTTTCTTATATATCATTGGGATGGGTGATATACTGTGTAACCTTGGCTAGGCTATAACACCCAACTGTTTAGCCAAATGCTACCCTAGATTTTATAGAGGATAGACTTTGAGCGATACAAATTACCCTCCATATTGTGAGTGAACCATATTCAGTCAGCAGAGCACTCTAAAAGACTGACATCCTCAGAAGAGGAAGGAATTGTGCCTCCTGAGACCCTTGAGACTCAACATTGACTCCTGCCAGAATTTCCAGGCTGCCTAAGCTCAGCCTCCACGTGTGTGTGTGTGTGTGTGTGTGTGTGTGTGTGTGTGTGTGTGTGTATGTGTGGTGTGTCCTATGGCTTCTGCTTTTCTCTAAAGAGCCCTGACTGATACAAATAAAAACATTATACTCTCCTTGATTGAACATCTCAGATAATCGAGAGTTATTTTGCCTGTATAAAGATTTCCATCTGTAGCTCTTCAAATTCATTACATTTTGTATGTGTGCCTACGACTGAGTTGATTTCCATCAACTGAGATATTTTAGAACAGGGTTCCCTCATTTGCCATATCTATTAAGGTTCCCAGTTTAGAACTTAGATACATTTGACAAGGAGAGTTTGATCTCTTTATTCCCAGTATTTAGAGAAGTGTTCCCTAAAGCCTAGCTTAGACTGGGGCCCAGTTGAACACAACTGGATCTCCCACCGATCAGCATCCCATTGTGTGAGATGTTTGACCAGTTGCTAACCCACCTAGCAGGATTATCACCCAGTTCATGCTTCACCAGCTTTCCCACAGGGGTATGACAAAAGTTTCCAGTGAATGCCATGCTGAAATAAGAGTCTGATCACAGACTTCTTCCCAACTTTCATTCCAATAGCCCATATGAAAACGTTTACGTTGACATCAATTGACGTTCCAGTGCAGTCCTGTTCTAACTTATTATTGCTTTCTTCTGTGAAAAGTGAAAGTTCACCTAGAATTTTGCCATAGTCCATCAGATGCTATAACAAGCATAGAATACCGTTTCAGCCTTTTTTAAAGTGTCAGCTTCCTCAAAGATTAGACATATTGACTGTGATCACGTCTCCAAACTCATCCGTTGCTTTGCAAAGCACGGTATCAAACTGACTGAACAGTTCTGCTCAATTGAAAATAAAGTGTTCCTCACCTTTGGGGGTTTGGGATGAGTTTGATCAGTTAGTTTTGCTCTCTCCAGCTTCATGGTTTCTTCCTTGATGGAGAAAATAAAAACAGTGTGGGGTTAAGAAAGAGGGCACAGCAGAGAAATTGCTATAATACAAGAAACACATGGTTTTTATTTGTGTGCTACTTAAAAGTGAATTTAAAATATAAGCACATTGGTGCACATGTGTGATTCCAGAACTTAGGAAGCTGAGACAAGAAGACTATAGCTAGAAGCTAGCCTGGGCTACATAATGAGTTCCAGGCCAGCCTGAGCAGTAGTAAGACTCTGTGCTCAAAGCTAAAGATATCAAGGACATAAAATCTGATATTTAAGCCATGAAATTCAAAAGATAATTTTAAAAGGATGCAAATTATATGTAAAAGAAGTAATATAACCAGGTTTGAACCCTCATAATCTCCTAATACATGTAAATTAAATAAATCTTTTTTTAAAGTTTGTCTATCAGGTTAGTAAAGCTTTTACCACACATAAGATGACTTTTTCCTGTATTCCATGCTCAATATCTTCATTCATGGAAGCTCATTAGAAAGATCTGTAGATGTTAGTCTTGCTATTCATGGGCCAATTGGACATTATGTGGCTGTTGGTGTCATGCAAGCAAGGATGTTTGTATTCTTTCTTTACTCTTTACAGGGTGGGATGTGACCAGCTGCATGAGTTCATGTCTTGACTTTCCAGATACAATAGACTGTAACTTGGATATATAAGCTAAATAAACTCACCTCCTGTAGGGGGTGAGGTGTGTGCCTCTGTGTGTCTCTGTGTGTGTGTGTGTGTGTGTGTGTGTGTGTGTGTGTGTGTGTGTGTGTGTGTTATAATTACATCATTGGCTCCTCTATTTCCTCTTTCCAATCCTTCCCATGCACCCCCTCTCACATGCTCTCATTCAAGTCCATGGCTTCTTTTTCTTGAATTGTTGTTACATATGAGTATTTATCACTGCAACAGATGTGAAACTAGAGCAGAAATTGCCAATGTGGTTATCTTATCCTTAAACATGATTGAGCCTTCATTCGGGGAAACATCAAACAAATCAAATTCAACAAGACAATCGCACTTGATTCTTCCAAAATGACCATGTAATAAAAGGCCTTAAAAATCTGGTGGGAGAATTATCCTATATTAAATAAACTAAATGGACATGCCAAACAAATGGAAGGTGTGACCCTCACTCAGTCTGAAGAACATGTTACATAAAATTAGAAACCTTGACTCCAGATACAATCGTACATGATAATATCGAGTTAATACTAAACTTCCTGCCTGAGATATTTTACTATACTTAACATAGAGGAGTACCTTGGCTCTTAGAAGGTGTATCCTGAGCTATTTAAGTAATAATAATTTAGATAAAATGGACAAGAATCTATTTTTTAAAATATATATAAAGTTATGCATCTATGTATATTTACATGAAGCAAGGGAAAAACAGAGAAATGGCACCAACATGATAAAGTAATAATTATATTAAACAGCAGCTTTGTCATCCATTGGTGATCACAAGATTTATGATTGTTCCTAAAGGAAAAGCCATGGAAAAGGCAAGAAAAGCCAATGCATAGACCTGTGAAGTGAGAGGGGGACTTCAGAAGGCTTTGCGCACTGCTCTAATGAATGTACTTTGGCAACCCTAGGAACACAGTCTAAATTCCTGGAGCTTCTGTCTTATCTTTTGTAAAATGAGAGAGACGGACCAATGAGTCTCCAACATCCTTTCTTGCATTATGAGTGTAGATCTGGGATTAAATAGCCACATGCCTGTGCGTGAATATATGGTGCACCAATAACAGAATAAAATTGTTATTTTTCATGGAATTACCCACTGGTAATTTAGTAGTTTATAAATTATTCCTTCACAACATCTTGGCTAGTTGTATGTATTTAATGATATTTGCCCACTTAGCACTAAAAATGTTTCTTGTTCCTAAAATCAGACCTTTTATTATATTTACTAAAAACAATAATTATATACATAATACATAGCATACATAATACAAATATCAAGTAAGAAAGGAGTCAAGAGGGAAAGGAATTCAAGAAATAGTGGAGAATAAAAGAAAGAAAATAGAGAAAAGAAGAAGAGGTTAAGAAAGAGATTGCCAGGAGGAAAGAGAGGGGAGAAGACAGAAGAGAGAAGTCCTAAGCTGAGAGGTGCTAGCAAAGAGTTCTGACCACTAGGCTATGTGACCAAATAGGAATAAGATGCCTCCTTTTAGTGATACTGGCCGTCTTGATCATCTCAAGTTATGAGCTTGGATACAGGAGCAGAATCCACTCCAGTAACCCTGGAACATACGCATCTTCCACACATGTGCAAAGCTCTCTGACATTTGCCAGAAACCAAAGCCATGAACCGAATCAATGATGAACAATTCTGTAGGAGTCGGTTGGGTCAAGTGTTTAAAACCCAGTATTGGAGAATGCTCTCAAAACTTTAGCTTATGGCCATTCTTCAAGATTATAGACAATTAAATAAGTAAATATGTCTAAGTAGATCAATTTGGCCAAGGGTCTGGTCTTAAAAATAAGAACAAAGTAAGTTTTCAAATTAAAAGTATATTTTCAAGATCTTTTTAATGCAAGAAAATAACATAAAAAATTCTACTAAACTAGTTTTTAAATCTCACTTTAATATATTTAAGTATGTCCCTTACATGATCTAACCTTTAGCTATGCCTATAAATTATTATTGCCTGAATAATAAATCATCCATACATGGAGTACACTCCTGCAATCTCAGCACTTAGAAGTCTCAAGAGTTAAAGGTCATCCTTCACTATGAATCTGGGTCAAGGTCAGCCTGGGAGGGCTGAGGATGGAGATGGCTCGGAGCTTATATAGCTCTTGTAGAGATTCTGAGTTTAGTTCCCAGCATCCACATGTAATGGCTCACAACAACATAGTACTCCAGTCAGTTTTAGAGAATCCAATACCTTCTTCTGAACTCCAGTGGCATCTCTACTCTGGTGCAGATAACCACACAGAGACACATGTGCACACAATTTTAAAGTGACAAAAATAAAAATCTTGGGAGTAACTAACATCTGTCTAATTTGACTTAAGGCAACTCAACTGAAGGGAAATCATTCTTGTTATTGAGAACCTAGCTAACCACCGAGGACTCTCTTGGAGCATGGATCATAGAGGAGACCCTTTATCCATGGATGGCTCTACTCAGCCAGCATAATTTCCTGGTGCACACCCTAATACGTACAGGTGAGCACAGCTTTCATCCGTCATCAAAGAAGCTTCTCTTTGGAACAGATGGAGACTACCACAGAAAATCACAACCACTCAAAATACAATGAGTGAATAGTGGGTTGCTTACACCAAATAGGTACATTCCCCCCCACCAGTGTCAAAGGCCAGGAAAGCTGATGTGAAACCATGCATTCTAGATGAGGAGGCTACACCCATGATACCTCAATGATATATCTAAACAGAACCTGAACAGTGATGATTTTAATGAACACAACATTATGGAAGGGGGAAATCTCATGGGCCCCCAGCCCTAGGGGAAGAACCATAAGTTACTAATGACAGACAACAGGGGGAGAATTAGTCATTTTCAGGAATGAGCCTCTTATTGGTTATCCAAACCAAGTGGTCATCCCTGAAATCATACGCATCCAAGCAACACTAAATGCTGTATTTATATGTTTATACATCTATACACACATGTAACAATAACAATTAAAGAAAAAGGCTGAGAATTTGACAGGAAATAAATTGGGTACATAGAGACTATCGGAGGGAAACCAGGAAGGGAGAAGGGAGTGATACAATTATATTTTAATTTTTAGCTAATAAACATGATTTTTACAATAAATAAATAAATTTTAAAAGAGAAAAACTTTTTAGTCAAAGCCAAGGAATGTCTTAAGTAAGTAAAACCAGATCAAAGCCATTCATTCCATGGGCTTCAGCAGGGTCATTCATAAGGGTCTCACAGGGTCTAATATGTTCCGAAGTTTTTTCTTGTGTGTCTATAAGTGTGTATATGTGTGTCCATACATATATGTTGTATATATAGTATGCATATACTGACATTATATGTAATATAGTATGCATACACAAACACATGCACACACATATATACACACATATATGCACACATACACATATGTATACACTTACACATATACACACACACATATATGTGCACACATATACATATGTATACACACAAAAAATACTTAAACAAATTAAGGCATCTCTTTCTAGTCACTATTTCAATAGGCTCTATTAGGCAGTCAACCTTACCTAAACACTATGCATAAGTCTCATTCAATTTTTGGTGGCTTGCTGGATGGTCTGGCCATTTCCACTAAACTTAGATTAAGGAAGAAACAGGTCTAACTTTTGGTGGAATCAGAGGTAAACTTTTTTTTAAGATTTATTTATTACCTATATGAGTACACTGTAGCTGTCTTCAGACACGCTAGAAGAGGGCATCAGATCCCATTACAAATGGTTGTGAGCCACCATGTGGTTGCTGGAAATTGAATTCGGGACCTCTGGAAGAGCAGTCAGTGCTCTTAACCACTGAGCCATCTCTCCAGCCCCAGAGGTAAACGTTTTAATCTTATTCCTGCAAGCCTATTAAATTTTCCACCTTAAAATATGGCCTCAAATGAATATGCTTAGTATTATTTTAAAAATAATGACAAGTGTCACTAAGGTACAAAAAGCCCAAAATGTTGTATATTTATTCTTCTTCCTTTCTCCTTCAACTCGGGGGCTATTAAAGGTGATGGTGGTCCCTTGGAATGGGGTTTCTTTCTTATAAAGTCACAAGAAAATGTGTTTAGAAATCTAAACAACCTGGCTGGAGCTGCATCTTCTTCTGTCCACCTGAGTATTCTCTTCTCTGAGCTCTGCTCCTAGCAACATGCAAAGGGCTCCTCTGTAGCCAGGGATAATAGCTGATCCCCAAATCTGGCACTAGCACTTAGTAAGATTAATTACCCTATTAAAACCATAGACATTACTCACAAAAATCTTTGTATAAACCTTTTAACTCACAACAAATGCGGCCTCCTTGGTGCCTCCAGCTTGTTACCCAATGAAGGGCCTCACCCTCCCCTCCCAGTCCACCACTGTTTCTCCTGCATCTTCCAAAACATCCGGATACACTTACACAAAAGTGCATGCACATTGTCACACTCTCACTGAACAATGGAGAACCACCGCTGCTTCCTGATATGGTAGCAGAAGTGGGAGCATAGCTGGAAGAGATGTGGCGTAAAGCCCTCCTGCCTGGGAACTGGATGCTTCAGAGATTAAGCAGCAGGGGTAGACACTTGGTGACATGATGGCTACTGCTGTGTGGGAGACAAGAGGTGCCTAAGAAGATTCAGATAGTAATCCCCATGCAAATACTACACAAGATATACTAAATACAGGAGGGTTGCCGTTATCAATTTCCCCTTGGAGGTTAACACAGGTGCTTAGACTTTGATTGTCACCCTCACTGACAATCTCTGATGCTCCTCTTTCTTCCTTGGGGTTGCCTCTGTCCCGGAATTCTTGTTACCCACTGGTTCTAGGAGAACTCAGTGTCATGCTTGCTTAGTGTGGGCGAGACCTTGAATTCCATCCCCAGTATCACACATCACACACCAAACACCACACCACAGAGAGGGAGAGAGAGAGAGAGAGAGAGAGAGAGAGAGAGAGAGAGAGAGAGAGAGAGAGAGAAAAGAAGAAGAAGAAGAAGAAGAAGAAGAAGAAGAAGAAGAAGAAGAAGAAGAAGAAGAAGAAGAAGAAGAAGAAGAAGAAGAAGAAGAAGCATATTCAAATGGGGAAAAGAAACAGTGGACCAAACAAACAAGTTATTTTAGGAACCTCACCCTTATGGATTATAGTTCTATAATTACATCATCACAGAGCCTGATCAAATGGTGTCCTCTGAAGTCGGCTATAATCCTGGTGATAATATACTGATGAAGATGATGGTCCACAGAGTTGCACCCCAGCCCAGCACTGACCAAGTGCACGAGCCCAGGCTGGTTAAGTTCAACATCACATGCCCTGTCTGGAAGCCAGGAATGGAGGTGATAAAAAATGCCTGAGAGTGAAGTGAGACCAAAGTGAGGAAGGTCTTGAAAAGTCCTGGCATGGAGCCTAATACATAGTCAGTACCTAACGCATAGTCAGAATCTAACATGAGGTGCTCAGAAAACATTAGCTGGTGCCTAACATATAGTCAGCACCTAACACATAGTCAGTACCTAACATGAGGTGCTCAGAAAATGTTAGCTGCAGGTGCGTGATGACTGTGGTGAATGATACCAGGAAGTCTGCTCTCCTAACCAGTCACTCTATGCTAGACTAGCAAGTAGGTCAGCTGCCTTCTTCAGCAGAATTTTTACAAACTTAATGACAAGCGCATACAAGGATTCTAACAGACAATTTTGCTCACAAATTCGGCAGAATCAGAAGATCAAAAACTGCGTTTCCTTTGCCTCCTTATCCCCACCGCTCAGCAGCTAGAATATTTCATCTCATCCTCTTGATAACACATCTTGGCTCTAGTTTTACCTAAGGCATCAAATAGCCACAAAAAGAAAGTCTTTCTTATTTAAACACACACACACACACACACACACACACACACACACACACACACACCGGAAGCATATATATACAGATTTAATTTTCTGGAAAGCCTAAAACTGCTCCAGCAGGATCAGCACTTTCAGCAAAAGGGTTCTTTGCATTTTCAAGTTACTGGCGGGAGAGTTGGATTTTTTTTTTTTTTTTTAAACAGAATTAGCAAAGAAAATATAGAGTCACAAATGGTCCAAATAACATGAGCATGGGGACTTTACTGCCTCTGTGTGAGCGCACGGAACATCCACACTTCAAATAGAGAACCCTGTCACACTCAGGTAACAGAGACTTCAGTTCATGGCTCTCGCATGCAAGTGGGCATTTGATTCCCGAAGAATATGGAAGTTGGAGAGCTTGGTTCCCAGACAGGTCCCTGTATATCTGACAACCCCACAAGATGTTCCCTCAGGGTATAGCTAAGATTTATGCTATATTTTATGCTGTTCAGAGTAAGCAAATTCAGCCCATTCTGATGTTTATATGATCCCAAAGAGAAGGCATTGCCAAGGGACTCAAATGAGCTCAGATGAAAGGTATCAAAGTTTTCAAGATTCTCCCTCTCAGGACCTGTTCGATGCCACCGCTGCACTATCTTGAAGCTGTGATCCTCCAAACTTCATAGATTGGAACCTGACCTCTCGAGCAGTAGTGATTTGGGATGGGGGCTTTAGGATTTAACTAGATTATGAGAAGCCCTTATGAGTGGAATATGTGCCTTTTAATAGGAGGCGCAGGACAGCTTGTTTGTCCCTTGTACCATTCGGAGACCCAACTCAAAAGTGGTAGATGTGAGGTTAAAAATGACCCCTCAACAGATACCACCTCCAGAACTGTGAGGGGCAAATTGCTGTGGTTTATAAATGTCCAGCCTAAGGTATTTTAACATAGCAGGCAAAGGCAGGCAGGGACTTCACCCAGTACAGCTCTGCTTCTGTTCTCGGGTGTCGCTTCCCACCAGTCTCAAACAAGCATGAACAAGCACTAGAGATGAGGAAAATGGGCGCTCCAGAGGGCTCCGAAACCAGAAGAGATTCTTCTAAGTCCAGCAACAAGGGGGTCAGGAGAGAATTCGGCACCCGAGTCCTCAGAATACACATTATTCTCCCAAAGACATCCACATAGCCACAATTGTAAAACTTTTACACAAATAAGGTTGAGTTCCTGTTTTTAACCGTGAGGTATAAATAAAAAGCATATTCTACAAAACCACGCTAACCAGGATGATCTGTTTCTGGTCAAAACTGTCTGATTAAAACATCAATAAACCACACAAAAGAAGCCAGAGACGGTTGTGGGGCATTGACTACTGTTCTAAATAGATTTGCTTTCGACTCACAGGATAGAAACCAGCCCTGTTCTCACAAAGCAATCTGTTTCAAGGGCTTCAAAAACCTATCCTTAGTATCAGACAATAAGGCAAAATGACTGTCACTATCTGAAGCCAAATGCAGTCAATGTTTTCCCAAAAGCAAGTCTGGGCAACATTAGAGAGAAAGAATTTTGAACATTCAGACTTCCTTGTTACTGTGTTCTTCTCTCCTTCTCATGACCACCATGTAAATATAAGAACCATGGTAGGAGGGAAATATTTTCCAAAGATTTTTTTTTTTTTTTTTTTTTTGGTTTCTGCTTTTTATTTTCTTCCAGTAGCAGAAAGCAGTCTCCATCTGAAATAAACGCTTGGCAAGGAAATAGTGTCATTTTAGTCTATTGCCAATAGCTTATGTCTTTTATCAAATAAATATGAATTCAAAATATGCCTTCTGTAAGCCACCAGCAGTATGTAGTAAGGAATTGCACTGGACGCTGTTTGAGCACAGTGGGGAAAACCAAAGATGCACCCAGACATCCAGGACTTTGTATGTATATAGAGTTTATGAGGAACTATAATTTTATGATAGGTGCTTTGCTACAGAACCCTAGTTTATATTATTCTCACAGGTGACACTGCAAACTCTCCCTACTGGTAATTTAATTCGTTATTGAGTCATTCATCTTATATTATTTATTAAAGACGTGTCATGTGCAAAAACACTGTGACCTTTACTATTACATATCATACATATATTTTCTTTAGTTAAAATTTGGCTTTCATGGGTGCCTCCTTAGCGCAGTAGGCAGCGCGTCAGTCTCATAAAATTTGGCTTTCGTGTGGAAACTTAAGCCCACTCATCGTTACCATGCCGCCCTTTACCATAGCCAAGATAGAGTGTGGCTATGACAAACTGTGTTATTGTATATGATTACAGAAGTGATCGTCCCCAGTGAATCACTTCTCCTGGCAAACACACTGCCATAATCATCTCTCACAAGCAGTCTGGATTTTGGTCACATGATGTCAACAGGCGTTTCACCATCAGAAACTCGATAAGCATCCGTGTATAACAACTCCATCTTTGAGAAAATCTGTCTTGAGATCACTATGAAGTCCAGAAGGAAAGACAACATAGAAACAGGGGACCAATCATGCAGCCAGCCCAGCCCAACTGGCTTTTCATTTAATACACACACATCTGAACAAGAGCAGGGGGCATCAGCCAAACGCCGAATTTCTACAGACTTGTAACCATTAAGTCACGATCACTTCAAGCCAGTACACTTGAGATGATTTGGTTCCTAACAGGAGATAACTAGACAGTGGCTGTAGTGACTGGAGACAGTAAGGCTGGAAGCAGGAAACCCAGGCTTCAAAAGGCCAGAACTCTGGTCTCCAGGCACATGTTTAACAAAAAGGCTTAAGTAATTACCCTATAATTTAATCAGATCTCATACTGACATTGAAATGAGAGACCCTGGGGCGGGGGGGGGGGGGAGAATAAATGATCCTATCTTTAAAGACAGCTCTCCTAGTTCCCTTGGTCTTCTGGACACATCGCAGGGACACCATATTAAATCTACAAAAAACAACCCCTCACACATGCATTTGCCTCTAAGTCATTAAATCCCAAACATGCGAGAGGAGAAGAAACCACAGAGAACATACAATAAACAGGTGGGAATTGGTTTTATTTTCTTTCTCAACACTAAACAGCTAAGGATGACACCCTGGCCTGCACTGCTGAGACAAATGGCAAATGGTAGGGAGAAGTGCTGGTACCTATTAGTTATGCTTTCCATGGTCACATGAGACAGATTAGCACCTAGTCCACACACATTTGCCAACTTAGGTCGAATTCTACAATTTCCTTGTAAAGGAAGGGGAAAGGAAATAGACACCAACTGACAAAAGACTTCTCGAAGGTTGAGCTGCTGTGGATATGAGAGCTTCCAACTCTGCATGTAATGGCCAGTGTTTGTCATTTGCTCCTTTAATTCTTTACAGTGAGGAAGTGTTACATGCAACAGGCATCAAAGGAAACTGATTTGAAAGGTCACTCTTTAAAGTTTTATATAAAAATTGATATTAAGTTTATTTCCCTTAAAATGACAATGCTGGTATGATGTACTCGATAGTTCTTCCGAGGTGCCAGGCATGATCCTAAGTAGAACTTAGATCATTATTCAATCTTCCTAACATTGTCATATTGAGAAACTAAATCATAGGCGTTTAGATAAATTGACTAAAACAAAGCAGAACCAAAAAAAAAAAAAAAAGCATCGGAAAGTGTTAAAATGCATTTGAGTTTCAGAAGCCATGCCCTAAGTCTCCCTCCAAAGTGTAATCTATGCTGTAAGGCAGAAGTTTCTTTTGTACAGGTCACGTTAAAAACTCTGGGGATCTATTCAACCACGGCCATGCTGATTAGATGTGGCTTCTTACACATCCATGTCTCCAATGAATGCAGCTTCTGTGATGTTTTTCAACCCTGAGAAACCATTCCTAATCCACACATCACTTCTTGACCATCCCCAGCATCCAGGCTGGGGCACAGAGGAGATCTGGGCCTACGTCTCTAACATCTCTTCACACTCTTCCAAGCCAAGGGTCAATGGCCTTGCCTTGAAATCACTGTGGCTGGTTTTATTTCTCTCTATGGGAAGCCTGGGTGCATAGTGGACACGAGGGAAGTGGTGAAATAAACAGTTGCCATAAGAGAAAGAAGCTGATGATTCCAAGACCAACCCAGTCATTATCAAAATCTGCTTCCTTGGCTCAGATCTTCAGCAGTGAGGTCCAGCTATGTGAACCACAGGGATTTGGTAATAAGGAAAGTGATGACTCGGGGTCTCCTCATTCTCTGGAGAAGATCAGGTATGAGAACAGAAGCAGACACTTTAGGAGATGGTCTGGAAACAATCTGCCAAATAAAGAGTTAGGAACATTCACAAAGGACCACTTAGGAAAGCTGTCTATATTGGAGCAGCTGGGGCAGGTCAGAGGCCATTTCCAGCATCCCAACAGTGCTTCTCTGTCATCCTTTATGTCCTCCACTTTAGGTTCTGCCCAGCTCACATGCTAGAAACACACAAGAGAGAAGGCAGTTGGATCAGGGACCCCCTCTTGGTGCTGCTGCATCTACTTCAATGCTGAGCTGCTCTTCTACTGCTGCCACAACCGTGATCCCATGCTGGGTCCCACCAACCTATAATGTTCAAAAATATTCTCTCAGCTACTTCACCCTGGCTATTCTCACCCTGACTGGCGCTTAGTACCATACACTAAGACAGCAAGAGTCAGCCAGGCATTAGTGGCTCACGCTTTTAGTACGAACACTCAAGAAAAGAACTCACAGATGGATCTCTGAGAGTTCAAGACCAACCTGGTCTACAGAGCATATTCTAGGACAGCCAGCGCTACACCGAGAAACTCTGTCTTGGGGGAGGGAGGGAGACATTAAGAGTCCTACTATTAAAGCATCTTCATGTTGTGTGTTTTTCTCCCTCCTCAAAATGTAAACATGTAAACAAAGCTGTGCCCCAATGAGTTTGAGCACTAAAAACAAACAAACAAACAAATAAATAAAAGCTCATAGTTGGTAAATGACAATGAACACAGATTCTAGGTCACTTACTTTATAGGAACGATATTTTTAAATTCTCATCACTTCAATATAAGTCCCACCGCCTATGACAAGCATAAAGAGGAAGCCCTAAGCAGCTAAGTAGCTCACCCAAGGCTACACAGCTGTGAATGTCCACATGGAGACTGGAACTACAGATCCCGATAACCAAGCTGAATCCCCAGGTTACCGCCCATTCTCCTCCTAGAGTTTTCATCCTGGACTAGACTTTGTCTTTCTGACAGATGTGCATTGATCAGACATTGTATGCTGGCTGTACCTTAGCATGAAGGTTGAGCTCTGTATCCGGGTGTGTATTTCTTATTTATATACACAGACATTTTTAAACAAGCATTTCCATGAGATAGTTCATACAGCAATGTATGCAATGAAAATACAGGGGTGAGTGCTCCGTAGAGAGGAAAGAGGTGACTGCTGAACTCCACGCAGAACCTTAGAGCTGGGATATACAGTGTTATCCCCCTGCACAAGGTTGACAGAAGAGAACTTGGAGAGTTACACATGACTTCCTCAACATCCCACAGCAGGTAAAAAATAAAGTTCAGACTTCAACCAAATTTACTGATTTTTTTTTTTTTTTGTAGTGTTCCATATTTAGTTTCTCTAGTAATGCTTCAACCCGGAATATACATCCAGAAATGTTGTCTTTGAAGCACAGACAATCCATGTGTGCTTGTTTTTCCTGGTCGGTCCCAATAGAAATGATACCGTCTATTAAAAAGAAAAGTAGAAAGGAAAAAAATCTAGAAGGGGGGGAGCCCTGTGCAGCCACGAATTAGAAACTGAATTATTGTTCAACATGAAGTCCTTCTCTACCCCATGTTCCGATGCAGTGATCGACAGCAGCAAGCTCACATGTGCCTCGCTGCCACAGCCGTGGATTTGGCTTTTGCAATTAGAAATATCTCTGATCCAACGCTTCAATTACTAAGGGAAAATACGAGCCAAAAAAAAAAAAAATCACTCCTAACCACATCGACACACACTCTCCAACCCCGCTCTCCCATTTGTTTGGGTAATAAACAAATGAAATTTTGGTGACAAATTGATTTCTCGTTCCTGTGCCATGAGACTGGCTTTTGTAATGGGCTGAAACTGCTGTTATGTGGCTCTGAATTGACAAATATTAATTCAGCTTAAATTCTCCAAGGACTTTTTGAAAAACATTGCCCAATGGGGGAAAATAAACCCAATCCATGTAGCTGATTAAATGTCTTTGTGGTTATTTTCTTTCTCATGTCTCTCTCTCTTTTTTTAATATTGGCAAGAGAACAGATAATTGACATTTTCAAGTCTCCTCTACACACTGTATCACTTAAAGCCCTGACAGAAATTATACTTGACAAAGGCTAAAACTCTGGGCTGGGCTTCTCCTGGGCTGGGCATTTGGGTAGCTAAAATTCCAATAACAAATTAATTCGAATGTACTGACTTTGAAAAAATGTGCGTGACAACAGGGGTAACTCCACCCTAGAAATTCTGATCAAATTGGCTCAAACCTCATTTTAGGAGCTGGGGAGATGGCCCAGAGGATGTGCTTGCTGTGGAAGCAACAGGGGGCTTGAGGTTCAGATCCCCAGAACCCCTAGCAAAACTAACGATGATTGAAGGCAGACTCAGGCAGACCTGGGGGGGCTCACTGACCAGCTACAGTAGCTGAATCAGTGACTTCAGTGTGAGACGCTGACTTAAAAAGTAAGGTGAAGAGCAATAGAATACATCAACATCAACCTGGCCTCCACATGCTCACACAGACACACACACAGAGAGAGAGAGAGAGAGAGACAGAGACAGAGACAGAGACAGAGACAGAGACAGAGAGACAGATGAGAGATGGAAGAGATACAAGAACAGAGAGACAAGAGGCAAGGGGAGGGGGAAGGGGAGATAGACAGAGAAGACAGATAGACATACAAATAGAGACAGAAACACAGAAAGAAGATAGACATGACACAAACAGACAGACAGACAGAGACAGACACACAGAAAGAAGATAGACAAGAGACAGACCTCATGCTAGCTCCAGTGGGTAGCCCTCCATGC
The DNA here is from genome assembly GCF_011762505.2 of Arvicanthis niloticus. Classification (NCBI taxonomy): domain Eukaryota; kingdom Metazoa; phylum Chordata; class Mammalia; order Rodentia; family Muridae; genus Arvicanthis; species Arvicanthis niloticus. The sequence continues at coordinate 16,054,120 of NC_047665.1, forward strand.
TGTTCCATACAACTGGGGATTTGTCAACAGCTCATGTTTTACCTTGGCATTGATAGCTCTGATTCTCCACCAAAATTCCTGTGTGTCTCCTTGTCCCTTCTTCTATTTCACAATAGAGCTGCATTCCTGACCCACAGCCTGACTTTGAAATGGATTGACTTTATCATCGTGTATAATTGAGCTGCTTACATCGAGTGCTGTATCAGGAACCTATTTCATAACTATTTTTTGTAAAATATATATATATATATATATATATATTCTCTGATTACAAAAATTGTACATATTCATTATAGATTGACTGTCGAAAAAAAAAATCTCGCCAAGAGTCTCCCTTTGAACATGCACTCAGGGGTTAACAGTTGAGCACATTCCCCGTAGTTTATTATTCCTCTGTGTATGAGATCATCACGGTGTGTGGTCCTGTGTTCTCATTTGATACTTCACGTCATACACTGAGCATCCTCTCACACGCAGGATTCATAGTGTCTGCGTAGTCATCTATGTGTATGCTAGCTCACATAACCGCCTATTCTTAAGCGCCTAACGACTTACAAATACCAAGTTACCCTTGCATTTAGCCAGCTGATCATCTCTGGCACAATAGGTATTATGTGATGAAAACTTGTACAAACAGCCAACAGAAGGCAACCCAGGAAGTAATGACGGAATTTTTCTCAGATACAGCCATGCTTTGCTTGGCGGTATAAATACATGTAGGAAATCAGCATGAGGCCGCGTCCTCTGCTCGAAAACATCACGATCTTAGATAATGTATGTCGAGCACCTACTAAGGCCACAACGTAATCAAGGGCTGGGCTTCATTTGGTAACTGTAGCTGCCTTGCAATTGTGAGACCCTGACTTCAGTCATCAGAACCTATACTATTATAAGGGCCCAGTTTGGTATCCTGTGCTTATAACTGGGAAAATGGAGATAGGACTTCCGGGGCCCACTGGACTGCCAATTTAGCCCAAACTAGTGATAGAAGTTACCTCTAAATCTAAAAATGAATAATAAATAGTATTAAAGAATAGGTGCCACCCGAGAACAGCACCTGGGGATGTCCTCTGGCCTTCAATGTACATATGCACACATGCACACACACACATGCACATACACTGAAAGAAATGGAGCAAGCACAAAACATTGAGACTGCCACTGGGATAGTGAGCACACTGCTTTATAGTCAACTTTTAACATGCAAATGAGAGCACAAGGAGTAAAATGTGTAGTATGGTGCAGTGGTTATATACAAACTAGTAACCGTGGTTTATTACCATTTCCATGTATTGTGTATTGTCCATTGCTGTGCAAGTTTTACTTCTGCGTGACTGACCACATGGCAGCCGAGACCAACAGCATCACCACAAACACATGTGGTATGTGTTAGGATGGTTGACATCACTAGGTGACAAGAATTTTTTTTTTTTTTGGCCTCGTTCTAAACTTGTGGGACCACCATAGGTGCTGTCACTGTCTAGAGCACTATTGTGTGGCACATGACTGTGACTCACATAACCTGAATGAGAAACAGTTTCGAAATGACAGGATACTGAGCCAGACCAAAAAAAATCAACCCATCTGTAAAGTTGTGATCAGAACGACACTCACCTCTAGCCAGTACTGGAACCATAGAGGCAACGGTGAGGACGGGAGATTCTAAGAGGAGAGGAAGACACACAGTGTGCTTTCCATAGTTCGTGCTGACGTGTAAACGGCATCCATTACTCCACGCGTCAATCTTGCCTCCCAAATACATGGATCTAATTACTGTTTCCGAACTACACTCATTAAAATGCCAAAGACCCCTTGTATTCTTAGCTTCCTGAGATCTTTCTGATCAGATGAACCGGAGAGGAAAACCTGCTGCTACACACATTGCTTGTTTCCGAGAGGAAGTGTCCACTCTGTCCAGCATGAGATCTGGCTAAAAGTCTGTAGGATTCAAAGTCAGGATTTACGTGAAGCGCCATGATGCAATAGTATCTTAAAATGATCATTCTACTACCTCAAAATCCCATTCTGATGACCCTGTGCAAACCCCATGTTCTCTTATGGCTAATAAGAACCTGGCTATTAAGAGCCAGAGACTAACACACAACTAGAACCGTAGAGAAGAAATGCAAGCGCAGTTTTGTTCCAAAGGACATCCAAAAGCTGAGGTAGGAGTTAGTAGAGAAACCGGTCACTCCTCCAACAACATGTAGGAGGCGCTGGCTCTCGCTGCTGCTCAGTGCGCATGACTGTCAGACTCGCTCTTGATCTTACAAGCCAAGCTAAAAGGATTTGGAAGGAATAAACACGAGAGAGCATGGGATGAAAATATGTTCCTCAGAAGTGTACAGTTACTCTTTAGAACAAAAACTGGATCGCGGACACCTCGGCCCCCATAGCTCCACCAAACAATCTGCTCTACTGTCTTGGAAGCAACCCAAAAGGATCCATAATCTGGAGCTGAGCCCAGAATTCCGAAGGACTGAAAGAGAATCTGTGGCTTAACATACAATGTCATGTATGACATTGGGTGGTGTGCTGGAGCCAGGCATGGAAAAAGACTGGTTCTGGACAAAACAAAAAACAAAAACCAGGACATTCCGAGTCCACAAGTTTTGCCCCTAGGTGCCCACTCCGAGCATCAGTGTGGCAAATTAGCTTTGTCTATGTCTCTGCTACGTCGTAATTAGTCACCAGATGCCTGAGAGGAACACAATCAGCCAGGAAATCTATTATGTTCTTCTCCCAGAATCCTTAGTGTCCAGAAGTCAGAAAGCCAACAAAGGACACGGGGAGGACATGATGGCTGCCTCATCAGGAGTCTCTGTCACTGATCAGTCCTGGCATCTTCCTGAGAACCAATCATAATCCTTCCCCAGCACTTGTCCCACCCCCTACCCACCTTCCTTCCCGTTTTCTAGCATCCCTCATTTGCATATTAAGCTTCTGACTGGCGCTCAGAGTCCACTGAGAGCGGTCCTCAAAGCTTCTTGTGTTCGAAGTAAACCTGAGACTTTGTTCAAAAGAAAAAGAAAATCTCACATTATGCACACACATACACGCACATACACATGTGTGTGTATAATTTATAAGATATATATGTATGTGTGTGTGTGTATATATACACACACACATATATATATGCTATGAGAAAATAACTTTGTGTTTAGATGCGAGTCTATTTCCCAGCTCAGCTCTCACTGACCTCCTTCCACACTTCTGAATTCTCCCCTGAGACCCCTTAGAGTAAATAGTCCTAAGCGCCTTCCAGGCAGCCCCCTACAGCCATGGCCAAAGGGCATGGGGGCCTCTGCTGTGACCAAAGGACACAGGGACAGACGTGATGGCTGGGGCTGGTATCTTCGCTAGAGCTGAGGCTGGAAGGGTTGGCCCCTTCTTGAGGACAGCTGTTTCAAACTTAGCAGGCAGCTGGCAACAGCCCCCTTATTTGAAGCCAGGGCAAAGAACAATGATTCCGGCATCCTCCGCAGCCGTCACCAGATCCATCTCGCATCTCCTTCCGGCCCACACGACTGCTGTCACTGTGATTATGGAGGCAGCAGTTGTGCAGTAATTAGGATCCTCCTGGGCCAGCCAATCTCAATAGAGCAGGATGCCAGCTGCTCCAGCGCCAGAAACATCTCGGTGGCACCCGGTCCTCCTCAGTACTCGTCCTCTCTCCAAACTTTCCGCTGTCCGTCCCTGGTATCGCTCAAGTCAGGTTAGGCCAAGGAAGTGACTTCCCCTCTGCTCCAGATCCAAGGTCAATTTGCTTTTCTGGTTCACTGGCAGCCATCCCAGTTCAAGACCAGGTGGAAAGTGAAGGGTAGCCAGTTACCCTCAGCAACCTGTCACGGGAGGTGAGTTCTACGGATTATGTCAGCAAGCTGGGCATCAATTCCCTATTTATCAGTGTTAATGGTCATACAATGTCAACGATTCCTCCTGTCCAATAGGCACTGTAAATGTTACATTTCTCCAACAGTCACAATCCTGGGGTCTTTCTGACACTGGAAACTGACAGCTCAAGATCCAGACAAGATGACCCACTTGGTTTCTTGATAATAAGAGGAACCAACTGTGGGAAGAAACTCTTTAAAGTGCCCAGAATTCTCTCTGCTTCTGTTCCCATTTTCCTACCCTTCCTTGTTCTGGGACCTTGAAAGAAGTATAAGCAGGAGATACCAAAAATGCTCTTCCACCGGCTTCCTGGTATGGTTAAGAGAGCTAACCTAGCGTGGGACAAGATGTCCCCTTCCAGTCTCTAGTTCCAGGTACCGGGAAAGAAGCACACTGCTCCAGTCTCCCTAAGGGAAACCAGGAGGAAGCCATGACACAATAGTCTTCCTGCCCTGCTCAGGTCTGCCTCCTACACCCATGTCTCTCTTACTCAAACTTGCTCCATTATAACATTTCGGTATTTCAAGGCTGGAACTTATAAAATAGTCGTTCGACTATTTTCCAAATCCTGGTCTGCCATCCATATATAAGCCCCAGGTTCCCTTGCTGCTAACTGAGGCATAAAGGACCAAAATGTTCTAACGATTCAACATTAGAACAAATTTTTAAAAAGGGGGGGGGGGTACTGTTTGAAGCCCCATTCCTCTCCCTGTAACTCAAAATAAGGAGATTGTAAGAAAGTGGTTCTGTACCCTGCTTTTCTGGTTCCCTGGGGCAATCCTACCCAGTTCCAGGACTTTCCCCTCCAGGAAGAAAGGCACGTTTGATAGAAGTGAAGTCAGAGGGTGGAGTCAGAGAATTCTCGATGGCCGCCCAGCTTCTCCCAAAGCGCCTAAGGCATCACTTTCATCCTGGGTAGTAGATACAGCCAAGGAGTCTCTGGGAAGGCAGTGGTACCAAACACAAGCCACAAAGAAACAGTTTGATTGTGGTGAACTGAAGAAATGGCCACTTTAATTGCTGTCTGCCTCCATCCAGGCTGTGCCGCTCCACCCTAACCAAAGAAAGGAAGTAGCAGCTGGCCCTTGCTAAAGAGTGCCCAGGAATGAAAGACCAGAACACACCGGTCCCAGGACACCTCGAATCCTCCTGTCTTTTAGCCTAAGCAGTTTGGTGTATGACAAAATTGACATAGCAGAGGTGAGTGCTGGAGCGTTATCAAGCCCAGAAAACAGAGCTGTGGCTGGTGACATCATCATAACTAAAATCAGCCAAAGTGGAGTCACACATAAGAACTGTCTAGAGGACCAGTGGCAGATGAACTAGCCCAGACTTGTGTAGCATGAGAGGAAGCCTGTCTCGGCCTCTGGTAATGGAACCATATAGGTCTTCAAAGGCTTAAGGGAAGATGCAAAAGGCATGATATAACTCTGGAAGAATACTGGCCTGGTAACTTCATTTGCTAGAGAAGAATCATCCATTTCAAGCCTTGAAAACCTAGAACATTTTCAAATAACAAAAAATAGGGGCTGAAGAATCTGAGGAGGTAGACCAATGGTGGAGTCTTATTATCCAGCATGCTAAAGGCCTTGGCATCCGTCCTCCACACTGGGAAAGTAATGATGGGACTAACAGTGAGCCTTGCTCCAGCCATCCCTGGCTGGAAGACGGTATCAAACCCTAAGTAGATGGAAGTATTCTCGCCATGACATAACAACATTCGGTTTCTGACTGACAATGTAGTAAACTAGTAGCTACCCCACCACAGCTTCTGTTTCTGGAAGCCTTTTGTGCATAAGTGTCTGTTTTCAGTGTCAAACAAAGAAGAATCATCGCTGCTACTGCCAATACCACCATTGGTACCATGTCTCCCAATGAGACACTTTGCCCAGGTATCTTGCTGCCTAGGTAGAGACTGATCAACACACTGATCCCTAAAGTTCCAACCTCATTCAGTCTTATCTAGTGTCCCACTCTTGCACAATAGACCCTAACTGGAATTTACCCTTGTTGAGGTCACTGTGGCACAAAGGCAGACAGACATGGGTGGTAATAGCTCAGACCTTCAAGATCCCATGAATGAGTTCAAGACGCAACAGGCAATCTCCTCTCTCCCTTGTCCTTTTGTCCCCTCCTGTCCCAGCTTGCATCTGCTACCACATTAAATTAATAGATGATCATTTTCATATACACAAATGAGCCCAAAGCTTTCAACATCTTGCTAGAAATTACTGTGACTCCCTCTTTCAAATGCAGTGTTGATAATCCCTTTAGACTCATAAAGAGCTTATTGGAACCAGCACTGGAGGAATTAAATGTGTCGTCTTACCCAACAGAGACACAAGTCTGTTACTAAGATAAAGATGGTTGTGGTAGGCTTTGATATTTTCACACTATTCTAGTTTGATTTCTGTCACTGTGAAACGGAATTGGCCATGAACAACTTTGGAAGAATGGGGTTCGTTTTATCCTCCAATGTATAGTCACCATGAAGAGAAATCAGACCAGGAATTCAAAGCTGGAATCTAGAGGCAAAAATTAAAGCAGACCCGTGAAGGAGTGATACTGACTTGCTCAGCCTGCACTTCATGGCACCCGGGACCATCTGGCCCAGTGGTTGATACTGCTGCCAGTCAGCTGGACCCTCTCTCTCTCATCAATCATTAATCAAGAAAATGCACCATGGTCTTGCTACAGACAATCAGAGGGGAGCATTTTCTCAACTGAGTTTCTTCTTCCCAGATAACTCTAGCTGGTGTTCAGCTGACAAAAACCTAACCAGGGCATATATTCTTCACGTTAAAGAGGAAGTATCATATTAGATCCAGGACCTTCAATCCTATCCTTATGTCCTCCCCCTCCACAATTCTCCCTGTGACTCGGTCAAAAGTAAGATATAAGCCATCTATTCAAGGGATTTCTGTCTCCTACTAGAATTCTCATCTGTGTGAAAGCCTTCCTTTATGTGCCCTGCTCCTTTTCTGATTTAAAAACCCTTTCCAGAATCAGGGTGCTTACTTGGTTTGGCTTTAGAATTTGAGAAGAAGAGCTATTTTTAAAATCAACTATTGCTCTTGTTCCCATTTGCAGCATGGAACAGAATGGACTCAGGCCAGGAGACATTTTCCTTCCCTTAAAGCAAAGATGGTTTTAGGATCTTTAGGGAGATCTCAGTGATTCAAATGCTTGACACGTGGGCCAGCAGTCTAAGACACTTAACCAATGAGCTCCAGGTTCAGTGAGTGAAAATGTAGATAGATAGATAGATAGATAGATAGATAGATAGATAGATAGATAGATAGATAGATAGATAGATGAGTGGATGGATGGGTGGGTGGATGGATGGATGGATGGATAGGTGATAAGTAAGTTTGACTATGCTCGTACAAACAACCATAATTAAACCTAATGGCATGTGCCCACACATGCGCACATGCATACACACACACACACACATACACACACACAAAAGATTCAAAGGTAAGAGAAGAACTTGTTGAAAGTTTTCTGTTAGGGAAGGAGGAGGAGAGAGGGGAGTAAGGGGTGAGATAAGTAAAGCTTTTCAGAAACATTATGAAACTGTCAAAGAATAAAAACTAAATAAATGTGAAGTATTATTTTCCACAAAAGCCATTGTCTAATCTTTTGGTGAAGTCATTCCCTTAGGATCCACCCCCCTTTTCCCAAGAAGGGGGCCTGCGTGTATATTGGAGAGGTGCTTACAATGAGAAAGAAAGGGGCATTGCTTATTTTAGAGTATTTTCTTGACCCACCACTATTCTGATCTCTGTTACGTTCAAACATACAGACAGGAGCCTAAGCTTGAACTGACCAAGGATGACACCAGTGGAGATGCATCTGTGGAAGGAGGGAATTCCAGGAGGCCTCAGCCTTAGTAGCCTGTAATTCCAAAAAGAGCCGCAGGCAACCAAGGAATGCTGGGAGCTGAGAAATAGGCTCCCCAGGGAAGAACACACTAACTGGTTACCCAATGCCAGTGGTCGGCCCAGAAAACCTACACACAAGTAACAGTATACAGACTGATCAGGTTGCATTTACATACTTAGGAATATATATATGTATATTTACACATATAAGACAATGTATTGAGGAAATATGGTTAAACACTTTGAGCATCAAAACTGTGTCCCATTCTTCACAGGTGCCCCTCCACGACAAGAAAGCCATTCACCAGCCACTTTTGTCAATCACCGACTCTCAGCTGAGAATCTGCTAGGAACAGGGCGTAGAGCAGGAACCGTGTAGCCAAGGTCAGGTCCTTTACCCGGAAAAAGTTAAGGCAACACAGAAAAAGTATTTTGGGTAGGAAGATATTTTCAGAATCCTGGACTAGCCCAAACTCTATCCCATAAAATCATTACAAAGATTTAATGACTAAACACAGAACAGGGAGCTGTGTAGTGAGAAGCCCAAGCCCCCACACGAGGCAAGGCAAATTGGAAGGATAGCTATTTATCCCCCACCCCTGTTTAGTCATTCAGCTAAAGGTGCACTCTACTTACAGACGTTTGTGACAACGAAACAATAATGCGCATGTCCTAACCCTATGGAAAAAGAAAGGTAGGGTTCGTTCTCTACATTTTTACTACCTCAAAAAGCTATACAGAGGTCCATCTTGGTGGGAGACCTGGGAGCCTGATCGGACCTTAGAAGCCTGCTCCTGGCTGATTCCACGTAGTTGCGCTCCCTCTGGTGGTGAAAGTAGAGATGGCAATCCTCTAGTTCAACCTTCCTTTCCCTGAGAAAAAAAAGGCATTGGTGTTTTGCCCAACCTCTGAAGTTCTGCCTGTGTGTTTCAGAAGCTCAATGCTAAATTTTAGAACAAGATGTCTGACAAGAGCTCCCTCTTAATTAGGACAACTCGCTTGTTTGCAATGATTGTGGCACTTACAAAAGACCATATGTCTCGGAGATGCCCCTTGGCAGGACGTCTCCAGTGTTTACCAAATCTATTTTGTATGCCGTGCTAATAATAGTGTTGCGGGTCCCCAGGCGGAGTGAGGGGGACTGAGGGCTTCTTGTTTCTCTCGGTTCTCGGGATTCTGCCCTCAGAATATGAAAGACCTCTTAGTTCTCGAGAGAGGGCTGAAACGGGGCTCAAAGTTTCTCAAAATGCTGTTATTTTGGGAAACATTTATTTCGAGGGCTAAACTGTAATCTTTTGACAAATCAACACTGAGCAACGCTCTTCATCCAGACTTTAAACGACTGCTTTTAGTGGAAATTCACAAGTTAATACTAAAGCCATTTAACAATCACACCTATAACTCTGCCCCATAAATTATACTCAGTAATTTTTTAGTATAGGAAATAAGAGAGTCAGCTGGTTGGAATGGAAGCTTCTTCGAATCACACTGCTTGGGATTGGGGGTCTGAGGCAAAAGGGTCCTGAGTTTGAGGACAATCTGGGCTACAAGGAGAGTTGCAGCCATCTTGGATTGCATAGCCAGGCTGGGGCAGGGGATAAGAAAGGTTGAACTCTTATTTTAGAGAGTAAGATTGATTCTCACAGCTAGCAGTAACCGGCCCAAGACCACAAAACTGGGCTTGCACAGCACACAGTATATCTTGATAGCGCTGTGTGCTTGAAGTCAAAGTGAATGGGCATGCCTACACAATCACCCACGCGGCCAATGGAAACACTAAGCAGTCATTTTTTTTTGTTTTGCTTGCTGTCATGGCAACAACACGTATGTGCAGGTTATCTTTTCATTCCCCTGGTCAAGTTTTGTTGTCCTGGAGACAAAGCACCATCAGTCATGTGAGCACAAAGTTCCATGACTATTTATAAAAATTTACAAATTACTGACTGTGGGTAGAGGCATTAATTGAGAATGAACACCTGTGATTTTCTGAAAGTCAGACAAGTCAGACGTCTTTTATGTGCAGACCAAAATATCAGAGAGCAAATAGCTCTTTTTAAAAAAAAATGCTTATATGTATGTATGGGCGTGTGTATGACACATGTGTGCACCCACAGATGCCAAAAGTGGGCATTGATCCCCTAGAACTAGAGTTACAAAGTGATAAGGGACCTCCAGTCCCAGGCACTAAACTCAGGTCGTCTTGAGTTGCAAGTGCTCTTAGCAGCTGTGCATCTGCCTAGCCTAGGACAAAAGTCCTTTCCTTTTGTTATAATGGTGAAAAGCTTTGAGTTTTTCTTGTCTTGATAATGATAACTCAGTGGTTGTGAGTGGTAGGCTCCTTCATGGTGAACTGGTTTATGTACTGGGAAGATGTTGACATTTTTCTCCCTACTTGGGAACTAATGACAATGGAGCAACAATTTATAAAGAACTTAGAAGTGGGGGCTGGAGAGATGGCTCAGCAGTTAAGAGAACTGACTGCTCTTCCAGAGGTCCTGAGTTCAATTCCCAGCAACCACATGGTAGCCCACAACCATCTGTAATGGGATCCTGATGCCCTCTTCTGGTGTGTCCAAAGACAGCTATCATGTAGTTGTATACATAAAATAAATAGATAATTCTTTTTCAAAAAAGAAAGGAAGAAAAGAATGAAAGAAGGAAGAAAGGAAGGAAGGAAGAAGGAAGGAAGAGAGAAGAGAAGAGAAGAGAAGAGAAGAGAAGAGAAGAGAAGAGAAGAGAAGAGAAAGAACTTAGAAGTGGCCCACAGTAGCATGAAATGACCTCTGATAATAACTAGCCTGAGGGCCAGAGAGATGGGTCCACAGATAAAGAGCTTGCCTCAAGACAGGAACTCCACAGGAAAGCCAACAGTCAGCTAACCTGGACCCTTGCAGACTCCAAGAGACTGAATCACCAACTAAAGAGCATACATGGGTTGGGCAGACCTAGGCCCCCTGCACATATGTAGCAGACGAGCAGCTTGGTCTTCATCTGGGTTCCCCAAACAACTGGAGCAGGGGCTGCCCCTGAGCCTGTTGCCTACCTGCCTGCCTGTGAATCCTGCACCCCTTGTCGAGAAGATGTACTTAGTCTCACAGCAACTTGATGTGCAGGGTCGGGGTGGGGTAGATAGATTGGTGGGGGTTGACACTCAGAGAGGAGCTTTCCCTTCTAAGAGGAATGGGGGGTGGGCTTACGTGATGGGGTACTGGAAGGAGAGGAAGGGCTAATATTGGGTTGTAAAGTGAATAAATGAATACATTTAATTTCAAAAAAAATAGAGCTTGCCTCAAGTCTGACAACCTGAGTTCAGATCCCCAGAACCCACATAAAAAGCTGGGTACAGTTGTGAATGCATCTGCAACCCAGGCATGCCCCAACCAGAAGATGAGACTGAAGACAGAGAATCAGTACCAGCTTGCTGGCCAGCTTGCCTAGTATACACAGTAGGGAGCTAACAGCAAGAGACCCTGTCACAGTGTGGGAAGGGCCACACCTGAAGTTGTCCTCTGACTCCCTCATGCTCACCATGCTCACACACACACACACATACACACACACACACACACACACACACACACACACAAGCACTCACGCATGTACACACACATCATAAACAAATTCATAGCTTTAATTTTAAAGGGAAAAAAAGATATATCTAGAGTCTACCAGATTAAAGAAGCATTCTAAAATAGTCATTTATTTATTCAATACAGTAAGTTCACAATACAACTAACATGGCTGGATGCCCCTATGATCGTGGAATCTCCAGAGATCTAAAACACATTCAGATTGCTTGTGACAAGATTCCTCTGAGTCTATTAAATGCCCCACATTCTACTTCTTCATTGATTTCTCTCCCGTAGTCTTTTTTGTCATTCAACCATGTTTCTAGCCTTCAGTATCTACCCTGGTTTCTGCCTTGCTATCCTTGAGAAGAGAATGTTTCCATTCCTGAATTCCCTCTTTATAAATAACTTCATTGTGTGCAGTGGGTGGCTTTTCTGAACAGAGTTTGTCTCTTTATATCTAAATTTACTTCTGAAGCTTAATTCATCAATAGGAAGGCTTTGCACCATAAAGAGCCTTTATTTCCCAAAAAGGAAAGCAGAATTCTGTTTGGGAGTTATAGAAAGCACAATTAAATTTAACTCTGAGGCTGTTGAACTGTTTCCTTCGGCTATAAAAGCATTGGGGAATGAATGAGTGGAGAGTAAAAAAAATAGTCGGGGAAAGTTCTCTCATGAGTACAAAGAGAAAAATCACAACGCTGGCTTCTAAGGGGCGGAGCCATTAGCCGGCTTATAGGGGCGGGGCCATGGGCAGGTTCCTAGTGGCTGGGCCATAAGCAAGCTCCTAAGAGGCGGGGGGCCGTAACTCCAGAAAATCTGAACTAGAGCCCGACTTAGGGAAGTGATATAGCTGATGAATTTCAGAGAACCTACATATCCATCCCCAAGACATGAAATGCTTCACATCAAATAATTGGTCACACACACTCACACACATTTTCATGGTTTGCGGGTCTTGCCTTAGGAATGAGGGGAATAGTTTTACATTATAGTTGGCAGTGTCTACATAATTCTGATATTCAGATTAAAAACTCAAGGGAGGGGATACTCCAATTGACAGACATTTTTTCTTTGCAATGTGTGTTCATGTCTTCAATAGGTGAATCTTTCCGAGTGCTTCTAAGACATTTTTTAGTGGAACATTGAGGAGTAGTCAAAGTCCCACCTCTTACAGTGCTAAGCACCCACATAGAATAGATCAATATTCCAGGTATACTCCAGGGCAATATGCTGCAGTGCACAGAGGTAGCTACACTGAGTCCTGGGACAGCTATGACAGTAGAAGGAAGAGGTGTGACTCCAGCTTTATGAACCAGGAGGGAAAGCTGGGGAGATGGCTCAGTTGGCAACGTGCTTGCCACACAAGATACAAAACCTGAGTTTGATTTCTAAAAAGCCACATCACAAAGCCAACACTGGGGGCATGAAGAAAGGAGGACCCGGGCCACTTACCAGCCAACAAGCTCCAGATTCAATGAGATCCTGTCTCCAAAACCAAGGTGGAAAGCAACTGAGGAAGACACCCCACATCAACCTCCAACCTCCATATGCACATGTGCACATGCATACACATGCCTGAACACATATGTGCACACAGACACAAAAAGAATCCAAAAGGCTCTGACTGAGAAGGTGGAACACTGCATGATGGTTTTCCCATATTTTTGACAGTTTCATGCATATGTATTAAGTATGCATTCATGCATGTAGGTAAGTATGCTTGCATGCATGCATGTATGTATGCCTAGACACTTAAATATATAGATCTGAAAGAAGAATTTCTAGGTAGAATTAACCATGGAAGCAAAGGCTATAGGGAAAAGCAAGAACCAGGTACAAAAGTCTTTCTTAAAAGGGAATGAATGCTAGGAGACAAGAATAAAAAAAAAAAACACACACACACACACACAAATGTAGAGTCAGACTGCATTGTTCAACCTACTTTAATCCAAGTCTAGGAGGAAGCCAGTTCTCTGTGTGCAACAGGGCTTTAGATCAGAAGCTACTTGTAGAATAAAGGATAAGGAACCTTTTCAAACAATGGAGATGAAAGCTCTGGGCATGTCATAAAACATGCCCAGGAGCCCATTTGGTGTCTCTTGAGAGCAGTGGCTACTGGCTCATCCTGAACTCTAAGGAGGTAGGTTGGGTGTAGGTATTGGATACAGGGAGCTTTCCCTCTATCTCCAAATGACTGAGACTTTATTTATGGTTGAGGTACAAGATGGAGACTTGGGTTATTCTATCCAGGCTTCTGTAATTACAGTGAAAGTGACATTTGGTAAGGACATGGATTATGATTTCGAATCAACAAGCCCAGTGGTTGGCAAGATTGTGACAACATCCTACATTAATCAAGTAGACCAAGACAATATTTAAATAAAATTATATCTCTTCTCTCTAATTTTTCATTTCATTTCCCAAGACTTAAAATAGAAAACCAATTAAAAAATAAATAAGTGAACTTCTTGTGATTGTGAATGCAATTAAATAATTAGAAATTAGGGAGAGTCTTAGTTAATAGTTCAATTCTGACACCCCTCTTTCTAAAATAAATAAATAAATAATACTATAAGTTCTCAGAGCTCAGGGGATTAAAAAATTAATATAATGAACAGCTTGACCAAATTAATTGTACAAGACCCTGAGACCAATCTTGTCATGTAAGTAGCTCCATCCATGGCCACTATTTATCTACAGTTTATATTGAGTTCATTTTACTCTGTTGTGTTCTGGAATGTTCCATCATGAAACTAGAGAAATTTACACCTACAATTCTCCGCTGCCTTTCTTTGTATTCCTAGCCTTAACACTCATTCATAAGTGCATAGTTGTGAGGTTCCTAACACCCATTCATAAAATGCAGAGCTCCAGAGTTCCTGCTTGGTAGTCAATGCTCTGAGTCATTGTGCTTCTATCATCCTCACATCTCAGAATCCTGTGTGTATTTCTGCTGACATAGTTGATAATTTCACTTAAAGGGGGTTAGAGAAGAGGACCAGTCATTTCATGCTTTATTGGGAGGAGCATCTAATTTGACTAGCCATGGGAAGAAGTCAAGTGAGACAGTGAAGCTCTCCTATGAACACATGTGAGAGCCGTCCATACAGACACAAATATCATCAGTTCCAAGCATCAAATTTGACCCTACCTGGCCTCAAGCAGGTAATTAATTCTTGAAAGAATCAATTCAAGCTCTCTTCTTATTATGACTTTATATTCAAGAAGTCAGCCATTAAGATAGGCTGCAGAACATGTTCCTGCCCAGCAGGATGTAAAATAAAGACTTATTTTGCATCCCTTATTTTGTTGATCAGTATATAAAACCACATCAGAATTTCAAGATAAACTGTATCTCTGCAAGGTAAACTGTTGGTCCTCTGTCTTTCTACTAACACTCATTGATTGATGATTGGTAGTAAATACATACTCAGGGTGCTGTGGAGAATGTTCTGAGTCTAGTTCTCATAAGTTCTGCTGAGCCAAGAGAAGAAACAAAACAAAATGCTTGAACAATCCCAGCACAAATACACAGACTCTGAGCCAGGTGTGACCTGGACTCGAGAGTGTGCAATCTTACCTTCACAAGGAGCTCAACTTAGAGACCAGAATTCAGTATCACATTTGGAATACCAGGGAAGACACATAAACAAAAAGGGGTACCAGGTTCTGAGGTGGTATGCCAAGGCCCCAAATGCTAAGAGAAAATTTGTGCACAGCAGGAAGCAAGCACTCCAGATGGACAGGAGTGAGCTCGCACCACTCCGTCTTCCACCACCTGCTCCCCACTTCAACAAGGAAAACAAAACAAACTCTTTGGGGAAATTATGTCTCACCATGTGATAAGGTTCAAGATTCTCCTGTCCCCTCTACTCTCTGGCAGGAGCACCAGAGCCAGGCTGATGAGGGAGTGAAGAGTCATGATAACCTAACAAGAGAGACCAAACTGCATGAGCAAAGCTCTGCAGAGCATTGTCTGCCTTCCAGAGTGAACCCATGGATGGTCTGGCAAAAGGGAAGACAGGCTGGGCAAATGAGCAAGTCCATGTGACTGACAAACCTCTATTCTGCAAGCTGAAGCCATCATGTGTATGGTCTCAATGAATCCCCTACAAAGTTCATAAATTAGACTAAGCCATAATGCTTCATTATATTTGGAGATTAGACTAAGCCATGATGTTTGGAGGTGGGAGGTAATTAGGATTGGATCCAATCAGGCTGTAAGTGTAAAGTTCCTTGATGGCATTAGTGGCTTTGTAAGAAGAGGAAGAAAGATCTAGGCTCCCATCTTCGGTCACTCCTCATACCCCTTTTGCTAGATTATGATATTACAAAGTGACCCTCATCACACGCTAGCCATTATGTCCTTGGACTCCGCTTACTCTAGAAACTCTATTCTTCCTAAACTACTTAAACTACCTATCCTATGGTTTTCATTTATAGCAACACACCCATGGACAGCGTCATCAATGCAACTGGAGATTGCAACAAATTTTCAAAACAATGCAAAATTGCAAATGGTGGAAATGACCCAAAATGTCAGAATGGAGCTTGAAGATCCCAGTGCAAACTTTCCAAATAAATAAAGCAAAAATAAGTAAGAGAACTGTATGTGAGAGTGAGAGAGAGAAAGAGAGAGAGAGAGAGAGACCCACCCACTTCCCCCCAAAAGGACATAGACAAAGAAAATAGCAGAAACTTGGGGTGAGGGTTCTCCAAGTCAAGAGTGAGATCTGTGGTAAGCTTGGATCTGTGATCTAAGCACTGGCACCTCTTGACACGCTTAGAGAAAAGCACAAGAGGGTGCAGTGCTCACCTTAGAGCCTAAGACAGCAACACTGTCCACCAAGAGGTAGAAAAGTGAGGACAGTTAGTGTGTCGGGGGTGACCTATGCTCTAGTAGGTGTGTCTACACCCATGCACATGCAGGCAGCACTAGGGGAACTGGAGGGAGGGAGGGAGAATATGAAGATGGAAAACAAAGATGGTATAAAGATTGGGGAGCAAGGGATGGGAGTCGAACAACACATTATACAGTATATGAAATTCTCAAATGATAAAAAAAATAATTAAAGCATTCTCAAGTATCTGTAATGGTCCTCCAATTCAAATGCTACTACTAGGACAAAACCAGGGTGTTGGGAGGGGGAGCACCCTCGAAAGCCCTTAGCAGTACCTAGCATTGTACCAGGGGCAGATTGTTGGAAAGCAGGGGTTTCTGGTGGTTATCAAAAGAAGTTTAAAACCTCATAGGAGCTTGCGACATATTCTCAGCCCAGGAATAACTTCAGGGATGCCAGTTAGTATTCTCTCTCTGTCTCTCTCTCTCTCTCTCTCTCTCTCTCTCTCTCTCTCTCTCTCTCTCTCTCTCTGTGTGTGTATGTGTGTGTGTGTGTGTGTGTGTGTCCCTAGCTCTCTCACTTGCTTTCTCTATCTCTGTCTCTGTCTTTCTGTCTCTCTTCCTCTCTCTTTCTCTTTGCCTCTGTCTCTTTCTCTCTCTTTGCATGTGATTGTCCCTAACGCTCTCCTACACTTGCTTTCTCTTTCTGTCTCTCTGTCTGTCTCCCATCCTGTCTCTCTGTCTCTGTCTCTGTCTCTCTGTCTCTCTCTCTGTCTCTCTCTCTGTCTCTCTCTCTCTCTCTCTCTCTCTCTCTCTCTCTCTCTCTCTCTCACACACACACACACACACACACACACACACACACACACCGATCCTCATTTCCCCCCCTCTGTTGAGTAAATGTGTTCATCTTACACATCCCCATCTATGCGGCAATGTTTTCGGATGACATTATATTCTAATTACCTAATAATGTCCCCCAAAAAAACTAACTGATGAGCTCTGTAACAAGCAGTCAGTTTGGGGAGTAGGGAATGTGGGACAGATAGATTTTGATGAGATGAAAAAAAAAGGAAAGAGAAATCAAACAGAATGATGATAGTATCACAGCTTCTGCCCCTGCTGTTCTCAGCCCTGCTCAGCTGAAATCAGAGGGCTGAGAGCCCCAGCCACCCACCCACTCACACTCTCATTCAGTCAATTAGGTGGGACACTGGCCCAGAGGAACAACGGCTAGTACCAGTGAGCCTGCTGAAAAGTATCTATCCAAACAAGGGCTGATCCAGGACTAGGAAGTGTCAGTGCTATCTTTCTGACACACTATTCTTACTGGTTCTGACCCTGACCAAGAATGATGTTATAGAAACCTTCACAGGAACAAAGGGCCTTTTCTACCAGGATGACTCAAAGCTTCCCATACAAGGCCCTGCTCCCCCTACCCCACACCAAGGAGTCTTAGTAGATCCTACTCTGGTTGGAATTCTCTCAACTGCACATGTCCAGTTAGGTATCTGGTGCCTTTTTCTTTGCCTCACCACCATATCACCAGGCTCAGGGGCAGAACCTACCTTCTCACACATTGTTCTGCCATCAGGCTCACAGAGCATGCGGTTAGACTTCTCTTGTGAGTCTACCTCACTCCTGGTACATACGCTTTGGGACAGCACTGGTTGTGCTAGGTCCATTCTTTGAGAATTTGTCTTGACTCTTTCTTCATTTCCACGGGCTCTACCTAGAGAAGAATATGCTTCTGCGTATCAGGCATTGGCAATACCAAACATGTCCTTGCTGACTTTGCTGGAAACAATCTGTCTTTCCTTCCAAGGAGAACTGTGTTTCTCTGTCCCTTAAACACACTTCCCCCAGTTATAAAGCTTCCAATCTCTTGTTCAACGTACTATGCTCCTAACTGAAATGTGAGAGAAAAAAATCACAACAGAAGAATAGAAATGCATAAACTGGAATTTGTACAAGGGATTCTGTCACCTCATTCTTTGAAAAACATCGGAGGGAAAGGAGTGTGCGATCCTGGGAGTCCTATGTGCTTAAAGAAGAGGCTGGATAATTGACAAGGACTCATATTCACTGCTGTACTGGTGACAGATGCCATAGGGGCAAACAGACACAGGGGCACAAACCTTACACACTCTGGTCTCAACTTGAAATTAGTGTGTGTGTGTGTTCACCGATGTAAGCCCATGTTTGCTCATATTGGACAGGGTGGATAATGTGTGTGTGTGTGTGTGTGTGTGCATTATGCAAGGAGCTCACACTTATGCACACGCATGCAAAGACCAAAGGAGGACATCAAGTGTCTTCCACAGCAGACTTTACACTTTGGAGGGGGCTGAAGCTTGCCTCGTCAGCTAGGCTGGCTGGCCAGTGAACTCCCAGCATCCTTCAGTCTCTACTTGCCAGTGCTGAAGCATTTGAACTCAAGTCCTCAAGTGCTCCTAGCCACCAATCACCACCAGCAGCCATATTACTCATGCTTGAAATGAAAGCCAAGACAACATATTTAAAATATTTTTTTGCCATAAAAGGTCTGCCATTCCATTCATTTTTAAAGGTCAGAAACTGTGTATTTATACAGAGCCTTTGAGGCCACTCTGAAATGGAAAAGGCACCATTTAGTAGAGAAAGATAACAAGTTGCCTTGTTTTATGTATTTACAATTTAATTTATCTAATATTTAAATGTATTACAATGTGCCTATTTACATGCCCTGGAAGATTCAAGAGTGGTCTTCAAATATCTAGATGGTTCTCATATAAAAGACTCCCTTCTCAAGAGGAATTGCCCTAGATAACTAAGATAACCCCATAGGGTAGAAGTGAGGTCAACACATATACCAGAAATATAATGTGTGTGAGGGTGTGTATGTGTGTGTGTGTGTGTGTGTGTGTGTGTGTGTGTCTGTGTGTGTGTGTTTGTGTCCGAAAGTGGGAATGTACATGCGAGTACAGGTGCTCACAAAGTCTAAAAGAGCCCTGGATCCCCTGGAGCCACATTTTCCTGTACTGGGTGCTAGGAACCAAACTCAAGTCTTCTGTAAAAGCAGTACTCACTCTTAGTCACTGAACCATTATAATTTTAGAAGAAATGCTTTCTTCATCTGGGAGAACGACTGAAGTATAAAATCAACTGGCCAGTGATCTAAGAGAGTTCCTTGGTCCTATGTTTATTATAAATATTTACATAGGGCAAGGCACACAGAATGCACAGAGATAGCTACAGGGGGTGTGTGTATGTGGTGTGTGTGTGTGTGTGTGTGTGTGTGTGTGTGTGTGTGTATGTATGTGTGTGTGCTGTAAGCTACAAAGATAGAAATGGGGGGCCGGTTTGGACTACATCTGTCAATAATGGGGACATACCACTTCATGAATATACTGTTCCTACAAATACATTCCTTTCTCCCAAAGAGATCCCTGAAACAGAGAGTGTTTGACTATGCATGTTATTGACAATCACTCTTGCATTGATGATCTTGGATTAAGGACCCTTCCCAATACTGTTCCAAACTGTCTGCCTTAGCCAACACCCTGTCCAACAGAGCAGCTTTTCAGAGCTCAGATCAAAGCCTCCTATGTGCAAAGTGCCCATTGTTCATTAGTGACATGTGACTTGCACCTGCTCTGCTGAGGTGTCCTGCTTTCACTGTGTCCCTCTCTGCCTCTGCAAGCTGTGGCAAGATCACAGGGCCAGTCACTTTAGTGACGAAGGAAGCCACACTCTGCCAGCCACAAGCTGGACCAGCTGTGCTGGTCCTGTGTGAACCAGGTGCCTCCTGCTTCCCCAGGAATCCGCTGCCAAGCCTTGGCAGAGAATGGACGAGCAGCTGCTCCTCGGGCTTCGGTCTTGTCTATTTCTCTCCTCCACAGCCTGAGAATCCAAATGCAATCCCCTGGCAAGCCGGGTACAAAACAGAGGAAAGAAACTTTGAAAGAAGACGCAAGGGCTGTGTCTACAGAATGTTGACTGAGCTCATGGAAAAGCAGGAGATGGTCTGTGTGTGAAGTAAGGTCACTTTAAACCTAAGCTCTCCATGTCATGAAGGCCACCATCCTCACCACAGGAGAAACTGACCAAAAAGTGAATGGCATCCTATTCACACAACGGCGTGATTGTTACTACACATCCAGTCACATGGAGTTCAAGCCCATGCCAACCGAGATCCAAATAAAACCATCATGACGATAACAACCAGCCTCGGCTGAGACGATCAGGCAGTGCCATTTGCCATGCAAGAGGTTCAGTTCCATGACTTCTCACGGTTTAATTTGATTGACAGCTCTGGGGATAGGAGGAATGTTTGTTCTCACAGGCTTTTCTGGTTTTCTCACAGGCTTTCTCCATGGGCCAGCCCAAGAAACTCTGGTAGGCTACAACTAAATTGCATTTACTTCCTTCACCGTGCATCATATTGTCTTTTTGGTTTTTTTTAGAAAATATTTAAATACCACTAAGCTACTCATCAAACGGTCTCATGTTCTCATTAGATTGGAATGCTGCCACTCATGCAGGCGGACCAGGAGTGGGCGACCAATTAGCCGAGTGGCTGACTTTCCACCCCCAAAGGCTCTTCCTTGCACATGGATCTCAGGCTGCAGTGGACACTGCTTCCCAAGCACTGTCCCAAGTCAGGAGAAGGTGGGGGAGGGGAGAGTATAAATGGTTCGGTTGTACAGTGACTCATCCTCTCGCTGACTCCAGTTCCCTTGTATGTTTGCAGTCGCTTGGACAGCTGTGTTGGCCATGTGGAGTCAGAGATATTTTTTGTTCCCAAAACAGGAAGATGGGGTGGGGAGGGGGAGCTGAGGGGGGACAGATGAGACAGTGGATGTGTGTGTGTGTGTGTGTGTGTGTGTGTGTATGTGAAGTCACAGTTGTCGCATGATCTCAGCTCCTCTGACAAGCAAGCCATCACTACATTAGTCACTAGCTCTCCAAGGATGAGAGCCACCCGGGTCGATTCCCTAGGTGAGATGGAACTGGTATTTGTGGCTCAGGTCTTGGAAGAGTGTCTCGCTGTAAGGAAAGGTAAGGAGTGAAGAATGTGGTCATTAGCTGGAAACTGAGGAAAAGCAGGATGTTCAAAAACAAATAGAACAGAACATAGAAGACTGGCCTAAAACTGTAACTGAGTTGGTAGACTGCTTACCTAACATACAGGACCTCCTGGGTTCCAGCCTCGGGGCACTGTACAAGCTTAGATGTGGTAGTATATATGCATGTTATCCTCGTTGTCGGGAGGAGGCAGGGGGATGAGGAATCCAAGGTCATCCTTATCTACATACTGAGTATAAGGCCACCCTGAGATACACAAGTCAAACACCTTGCCTTCCAAATGGCCAAGATCCAAAGAAACAGACACCAGAGAAATAGACAGCACTGAAGTAACAGAGGGCGGAGTAATTTAGAATCAATAAGGATGGAACTGTGAGTGGAACCAAAGGCAACATGTCCTCTCTAATATTAGCTGCTTCCTCTTCCTGGTCCCTGATCAGTACACGCTCTCCTCTGCCTGCCAGGAAAGCATCTCAGCTCCCGACTTCAAGCCTTCCACCCAAACTTCCACCCTCCACAAAGGGGTCCAGCAGAGCAGAGCACTCAGGTCACGTTCAGCCTGTAATCTCTTTAAATAAACTTTTACTGGACCGAAGCGTGTGTTTAAGGTTTGTTTCTGGCCATTTGTGCTATAACAAATGAAGTCGATGAGACAGGGACCCTGGGTCCACTACTGGCCATCAGGACTTTTGAAAGATGAAATTGACTTCTTTCCAAATTATATCAGGGTAGAGGAATGGAAAGTCTCTAACTAAAATAAGGAAACATTCTCTCAACATTTTGACCCAGCTCCTATACAACAGTCTGTGTGCTGGTATTCCCATCAAAGCCTGTCCAGACTTGGTGGATGAAGGTTCCTCCTGTCTCACTCCAGACCAGTCTTCTCTGGCCTTTGATGGCCTCACCCATCTCTCCTCCCAGGTACCGTAGCATCAAAGTACCTGTAACTCTTTTAATACTCCATGTTGTTTATGCTCACTCTGACTAGGGTGGTTTCAATTCTTATTTGCCCAAATAAATAAAAGCTTTTTTATATTCCTCTCAGCCCTTCCCTGCCTCATATAACTCGCCACTTACTGAAATTTGTTGCTCAGAGTGAAAGAAATCTACTATAGACGGATAGCAGGAAACATCAGTTATTTTAGAAAGTACAGGAGAGACTTACGGTCAACAAGACCTTGATGGGAGAAAAAGAAAACCAGGAACAAATAGAAAGGGCTATAACCAGAGATGGGTTCACCTTAAACTTTAAAATCTAGACTAAAATAAAAAAAAATAAAAATAAATAAATAAAAAACCCGCCTGAAGGATTCCAGCCCAAATGGAGATGAGGAAATCAAGTTCAGATTAACATTTTTTTTCTTGGCGATACTATCTAAACTTTACAATTGTGATTGCATTGTGATTTAAAAAAACCAAAGGAAAATAAATTCAAGATGAAGGGGAGGGTACTCTCTCCAGTAAGTGTGTGGGGAGTGTAGAGACACTCTGGAATACTAAGAGACATAGAGAAATACAGAAATACAGGGCATAAATAGAAGATCTCACATTCAAGAGAACATTAAGATACAGTAAGACATCTGTTCTCTGGCTGACTTTGCTAAATGACATTAATTTAAAAAAAAAAATAATAAGGAAGCTGTCTGTCCTTAGCATCCCCTCTAGACTTTTCAGTGATCGTGGCCTAAAAGAATGTGCCCAGGACCTTCACCAAGTAAAAAATGGATACCCCATTGCAGTTACAGAACACTGCAGATGATGGTCCCCTTGCCCCTCCTTGAGAAGTTGGCATTTGGCAGCTGAAGGAAGAAGAGTTATTCTTACCATGGAGCAGGATGGGTAAAGAGAAGAGGTTAGATGTCATCAAAGTGTAATTAGAACTAATACTATAAGAAATTTTCAAAGAATAAATAACATAGATATTAAACTATCAAAGAACAATGTTACATATTTTAAGAGTGGTCCTCTCTACTCTGGCATCTGCTCAAAGTTGGATCCAAGGACAGAGAAGATTAGGAAGAAATGAGTTTGACCAGAAAAATCACACTTTGTCTGAAAATTCCCCTCTCAGGGGACTCAGCTGTCATTCGCCATGCTTTAGAGAACTTGCATACCTTCCTTCTAGTGTTTGTGGACACAGGTGTCCTCATTTCCTGTGAGTATATTTTGCTGTAGTATTTTGGTTGCTCTAGGATGGAACAGAACACAGTAGCAAACTGAAATGTCAGACACTAAGAACAATAAGCTGATGTCTCAAACTAGCAAAATCCGTTGAAGTCAGGATGAACTTCTCCCACCGAAAACAAATGGGTCCAGTCTCCTCAACAAAGTGTTTCCTGGGTTGGGGCAGCCTGAGATGAGAGACCAAGAAGGTAGCACGCTGGCTCAGAAACACCCCAGCCTGTGCTTTGAGTTCACAATTATTGTACTCACATTCCAACAGCTAGAGTTAATTATATGACCCATGTCTTAAAAGGAGGCTGAGAGGAGCCACAGTGTATTCAGGAAGGAGAAAAGCACAGTGTGAGTAAACATGGACAATCCCATCACTCCAGTCAGACTTGCTGCTGTCCTGATACCACAAGAAGAGACAAGTATATGGTGAGTAAAGATTTGTTGAGCTGAGTTGGCTCTGTCTGCTGAACACAGTACCAGAAGATGAGACTGGAACTAGGAAAAGGTTTGCCTTCAAGCCTCCAAGAAAGGCTTCTGAATGAGAGGAGAACCAGGAGAGAACACTTCTCTTCATCTCCATGAAGAGAAGAATAGTCAATAGCACCACATGCCTGGCTTGGAAAGGATAAATAACAAGTCTGGATGTAGGCCACTAGACTTGACATTTGGGTCGTTCATGAGTGGCTCTTCTCTGGTGCCAGGCAAATCTTGTTATGGTGAGTTTTAAGAGGGTACCTAAATCATGCAGTGGGTTAAAGTTTCATAGTATGAATATTTCTCAAAACAGATGGCTGCTGGAGATTTATGGATGTTTTGTTATTCTAGGTTTTTTTAACCCTAATAAAATTTCTTGCTATGAAGTAATAAGTATTGTTGATTGTAGGTGCTACATTCCTGGTACTTTGCTAAGTACTTTCTTCACATTTTTTGATATCTGACAACCATATTTACAAAGGAACTGTTATACTATGTCCCCACAATTATCACAAAATTCTCCTACCGTGAGAAATTTGGCCAAGGTCTATGTGGTTTCAAAGTTGTAGATCTTTCAGATGCATTATAATCATGGTCCCTAAAATATGTCGTGGTTAATGCTGTAGGTACCAGACCAAGGAAACTCTTTGGTGGTAAAACACTGAGATGTCAAATTGAAAATACTATGCTATGTCCACAAAACTGTCCTTCTGTCTTTAGCCTCAAAATCTTTACATACTCCCCAAAAATCCTATCCCACGGATACTTGCTCATTCATGTTCATTGCTGCTCTATTGACAATAGCTAAGAAATGGAAATTTCTAGATGCCCTCCAACTGCTGAATGGATGTGAAAATGTGGTACATAAATGCTATGGAATACTATCCAGCTGGAAAGAAAAATAAAATTTTCAGGCAAGTGGATGGAACTAGAAAAGATCATATTAAGTAGTGAAACTCGGACCTGGAAAGGCAAACACTGAGTGTTCTCTCCCACCCAAAGCTCCTAGCTGTAGTCTTCAGATGTGAGGACATGCCTGGAGTAACTGCAGAAACCAGGGCGAGTAAAGGGGGACGGTGAAGTGGAGCAACAGAGAAGGGAATCACAGGATGCAGATGATCTGAAGGGATAAATGAAAAAAATGGGATCTTTGATGAGGGAAGGGGTGGGACATAAATACAGAAGGAGAGGGAAGAGGGTAAAATTACAGTAAGGGTATCTGAAAAGTCACATTGGATCATACTATTGTTTATCTACCTAAAATTATATACATATATATGTATGTATGTATATGTATACATACATACATACATATATGTGTGTATGTGTGTATAACACATATAAGTCTATGTATACATATATAGTCTACGTTACATATATACTAAGGGTATCTGAAAAATCACAATGGATCTTACTACTATACATCTACCTAAAATTTTATATAGATATTTTTTTTTACTTGAAATTTTCTCATGTAGACTGAAAATATTCCCCTCAAGAATAATAGACTATCTAACAACCTCCAACACGAGAAACCCCATCTTGAGCTGTTGATCAAGGTTGTTGCTATTGCCTCCCAGAGGTGGAAGGTAAGTCCCTATTGTTAAAGACAACCTTTACCTCAAACACAGGATCCAAAGACCTGAGCTACATCTTACCTGGAAGCCTCCTCCCTAAGGATAAACCTTCATGGATCAGAGGAGCCATGGAATCTCCCAAGCGAGGAAGGCAAACAGTAGTCCTACCCAGCTACGACAGCTGTGGCTCACAGTAACAACCAGCACGACAGGACAACTCTGAGTAAGAGTCTAATACTTTGAAGCAGGAGACACGCTTTGCAATTTTCTTACTTTACATTCTATTCTCTACATAAATGATAAATGAATATTTTCTAAATGTAGATGTTCACACAGTTGGGCTCGGTGTGTGTTAATGGCGGTGTGCTTGCTTAGCATCCAGTCCCCAGTCAATAGTACAAAAACAAACCGAGTTTTACAACTCAAGTAACTATTCACACTTTTCCTATACACATTTTAAAAAGTCTTACGCATATGGGGCATAAAGCATGTGTTTGAGAAACATGCGTTCAATAAAAAATAAACAAGCATTCAGTGGATCAAAAATGCTTGAGGGAGGAGTAATAGTGGGGTACAATCTATCTGAAGGGAAAATAGGAAAACATGGGGGGGGGTCTCAATTAAGAAGAGAGGAAGAAGATAGATACTGAAGAAAGAGGAAAGGGTAGAGTCATAATAAATGTATCTGAAATAGACAAGAATCATGCTATTATCTACCTCCAAATACCTATAATATATGTAAGTCTGTACATGTACATGTAAAGTATAAATACAATTTTCTCATCTAGGCTGACAATACTCCTGACAAGAGCTATAGGCTAACAAAAAAACCCAACACCAGGCATGGGAAACCCTTCTTTGAGTTGTTGGACAAGACTGTCCAGGAGACTCCCAAAATATTATAGGCTATTGCTATTACCCTCAGTTCCCCACCCCCAAAGGATAGAAGATCCATCCCCA
The DNA here is from genome assembly GCF_011762505.2 of Arvicanthis niloticus. Classification (NCBI taxonomy): domain Eukaryota; kingdom Metazoa; phylum Chordata; class Mammalia; order Rodentia; family Muridae; genus Arvicanthis; species Arvicanthis niloticus. The sequence goes on from NC_047665.1 coordinate 16,080,569, forward strand.
CATTGAAGATACCATGCGCTATGATCACATGATCAGATAACCTGAAAGCCTCTTCCTTAAGAACTAGATTTTATGGCACCAGATAGCAGTCATGTAAGCTTCAAAAGGAGGAAAGCATACTCCTACCCAGCTAGGACACACATGAAGAACAACCAGCATAGTAGAATGAAAAGGTTGCAGTAGTACCTTGTACCATATCTTGGCAGTAACCAGCAGCTCTCTAGCTAGACCTACAGCCTACTCAACAAGAGGGAAACTATGTACTAGAAACCTAGTCGATGACCCATGGATAGTGAAGTCATGGATCTTGGAAGCAAATCTAGAACCACCACTTCACTAAACCAGCACAATTCCTAGCTAAATTCTAAATATTTCATCTTTATACCCACAAGTAAATGTAGTTCCCACTTCTTATCAAAGAAACTTCGATTTGAAGAGATGGAGACAATTCCAGAAATCTACAACCAATCAAAATGAAGATAAACAAGAGATTGTGTGGTTCCCAGGCCCCAACTGATACAGCTACAAAACAATTCCTGTACCTAAGGCTCAGGGACATTGCAAAAGGAAGTGATGTAAAGATTCCAAAAGCCAGAGAGACAGGAAGTTTGCCTTACGTTTATTAACTCCTAGAGATGTCAGCAAGGCTACACTCAGGAAGTCTCATCAACATGCCTGCCTAAACACGACCTGAACAACAAGGACACCTGGGCATACTTAATGGAAAGAAAGGGAAAACAAGCTCACAAGACCTCAACTCTAGACAAAATATTATGAGTAACCAAGGAGTGCGGTGAGTAGGAGAAGTGGTCTTCCTGAGGGAAGAGCACACCAATGGCTTATACAATGCCAAGTGACCAGCCCTGAGATTATATTCATACATTATATAGGCTGAGCAGGTTGTATTTATGTATTTAGGAATATATATATTAATTATAATTAATTATACTATATATATTAATTATAAGATATAGATACATAATACTATATATATATATGTGTGTGTGTATATATATATATATACACACACACACATAACCATTAAAGAAAAAAGAGAACAAGGAGGTGTGTTGGATAGAGACGAAAAAAGGAAGGAGAGGAATGATGTAATTAAGGTTTAAAAAAAATAAAATATTATCATAAAAAAATTTTGATACTGTAAAAACAGCTATTCTAAATAATTATCCTGAAATTTTTCTCACTAAAGAGATAAACTAGGGTTTATAAGAGGGTTCAGTGAGTAAAAGCACATGCAGCCAAACCTGAGGATCTGAGTTCAATTCCCCAGGACCCACATGATAGAAAAAAACTAATTCTCTTGCCCTTAGAGCATTTTAATATAAGAGAAAAATGAACTCAATGACTGAATTTTCATTTTTTTAATGTGAAGAAATATGTCCACAAATACAAAATGACATAAAAATTCATTCTAAACCTCTGGATGCTACATGACATCCGATTGACAGAGTCTGTCCAGGACCTTAGCAGTAAATCATTGTGCTTAACTAACAACATTATATTTTTCCTTTAAATAGCAATTCCTCATTGTAGGTTTCCTTTAAATACCAATGCTTTCTTACACATATTTCCACCCGGTTGTGTAGATGCCTGATCTTCCAGGCTATTTTGCACATCTTTAAAATTTTATATTGCTGATCATTAAACCCAGTTCCAGCCCACTAATCCACAAGAATAGACAGGACGTGCACTTCACACAGAAAATAGAAACCACCTCCTTATATTTAATCAGCTTTCCTTCTACCTTTTGTCCAGGATCTCAAGCTCCAACAAAGGCTCCGCTCCTGCAAACCCCTCCTAGAGCCCCTTGACACCCAGCCCTGCTTTCAAATGTGCATCTCAGCTGAGCCATTTCTTTGCTTTGGACTTAAGCCTACAGGTAGAGACACACAGTGATTGCCAGTCTTCCATCAAAGTCTTCCCAGCCACTACATGGCTAGTAGAATTTCTTACTCTTGGTGTCTCTTCTTGCGGAACCAAAACTGTTTTTCTAAGATCTCCCAGACATCAAAAACTGTACAACACTCTATAAAATCTTTGTCACCTTATTATTTTTTATAAAGATTTTTACACCATCTTTGGGGATTAGTTCACTTATTTCAAAGAAGCCTGATGCTTGTCCAACTTCATTCCACACTGAGTGATTTTAACCTGCCCCCATACTATAGTCTTTTAGTCTAATGATTTTAGGGTGTATTTTGATGGCTACTTTTCAGTACTGATTTTTCTGAGTACATCATAAGCCTTTTAAATATATGGATTCATTTCTTATCCTTTTGGAAACTTAGGTTATATGTTTTTGCATTTTGCGTTTTCTTTGACAGTTGTGTCAATATTTTCTATGGTATCTTCTGCACCTGAGATTCTCGATTCTATCTCTTGTATTTTGTTGGTGATGCTTGCATCTATTACTCCTGATTTCTTGCCTAGGTTTTCTATCTCCAGGGTCTGTCTCCCTTTGTGACTTCTTTATTGTTTCTACTTCCATTTTTATGCCCTGAATGGTCTCGTTCAATTCCTTCACCAGTTTGGTTGTGTTCTCTTGTAATTCTTTAAGGGATTTTTGTGTTTCCTCTTTAAGAGCTGCTGCCTGTTCACCTGTGTGCTTCTCAAATTCTTTGAGAGTGTTATTTATGTCCTTCCTAAAGTCCTCTCTCATCATCATTAGAAGTGATTTTAAATCTGAATCTTGCTTTCCTAGTGATATGGAGAATTCAGGACTTTCTTGTGTGGAAGAACTAGGTTCGAATGATGCCAAGTACCCTGGTTGCTGATGCTTATGTTCTTGTGCTTGCCTTTCGCCATCTGGATCTCCTTAGTGCTACCTGCCCTGTCTCTGACTGGAGCCTGTCTTGGTTGTATCAGAACTGTGTGAGGTGGGTGTTACAACTGGTGTTAGAGCTGGGGCCCAAGATCTGCTCAGTGCTCAGGCACAGACAAGAAGGAATCAGTGCTCCAGGCCAGGAGTGACTTCCTGGGTCCTAGTGGGTCCCAGTTACTCCCTATTTTAGGCAGGTATTGCTGTCTCCTTACCTAAGATACTGCCTGGGTTAGAGCTTCTGGGAGGCCTGCTTCCTCTGGGTTCTGTGAGATTGGGGGCAGAGCTGCCACCTGGGATCTGCTCAGTGCTCAGACCCAGACTGGAAGGAACCAGTGCTCTGGGCCAAGAGTGACTTCCTGGGTCCTAGTGGGTCCCACTTACTCCCTGTTTGGAGCTGACGTTGCTTTCTTCTTACCTAAGATACTGCCCAGGTTAGAGCCCCTGGAAGGCCCACTTCCTCTGGGATCTGTGAGATTGGGGGCCGAGCTGCTACCCAGGGTCTGCTCAGTGCTCAGGTCCAGACCAGAAGGACTAGGTTATATGTTTTAAGTATCTGTTCTGTTCTTTTGTTTTGATTTCCTTCTCATTTACAAATGCTTTTAATCTCTTGTTTCTGGGTGGTTTTTTTTTTCCTGTAATCTGTCTCTAATCCTCATCTTTTTTCTTCTGAAATTAATTCATTTGCTTCTTTTGTTTCTGTCACCTTGGTCCTTTACTTTCAATGTCTTTTTTTTTTTCTAATACTCTGTCTAACTTGGTCTGTGCTTCTGAATAACTTTTGCCCTAATTTATGACCTCAGCCAAATCTTGCCTTCTTTTCCCTTTAATGTGTTCACCACCTTCTGTTGTCTAGTGCCAAGTCTCTGATTTCTGATCTTCGTTCTTGAACCATTTCTCCATGAAATCATTTTTGTTTTGGTTTGTTTTGGTTTGTTTCGTTAGAATGTCGACTTACAATTCTTATCCAATTCTTGATAAAAAACTTCCCGGTATATTTCATTCCTCTATAGCAAAAATGTTCCCATTCTTTTCCAAGATTTACTAGATCTCTGTACAGATTTTATGCCAACTGTTTTTGCTTATATATGAATGGGTTTGTTGTTCCTGAGTCAGCCATTTCCAAAGATTACTAGGAAGCATGATGGGGGAGCAGACCAACTTCCTGTCTTCCAAACTGCACAACCCATGGGTTTCCTCCCCTGTGCAACAGACAGAATCTCTTAAAACTTACACCTCTGTAACCACTGACCATTGGCTTATTGACTGCTCCAGTGTGCTCTCCTGGGTCCGTCACCAGCCACTACAGAGTGCAAACTCTTATCTCCACTGTACCATCCCTGGTTTTGTTGGTGTGCTTTTGTTTGTACTTTCTGCGTCTCTGTGTAGCCTGGACCCTTCCCATAGCCCTACAATATCATGCCTGTTCTAGCTCATCCAGAATCATGCACATGACTTTCTCCAGAGGGTGCCACTAATGCCTGAAACTCTCTGTGCTGAAGCTAGGACTGTTCCAGATAAATGTGGGTGACTTGGTCACCCTGACTGTATCCACGCTCACTGCACGTGCCACTCAGAGTGAACCCCTTCTTTTCACCCTGTGTTCTGGGTTCATACACTTGTGTCTTCTTCTCTAACTTCTCACTGTCATCACTGATCTACCATGCAGCCTCGTCTGTTCTCATCATCCTCTGGTGCTCTGGACTAACTTTGTAATTATACAGTTTATGAATTTTCTGGGGGCCTGGAGAGATGGCTCAGCGATTAAGTGCACTGGCTGCTCTTCCGGAGGTCTTGAGTTCAATTCCCAGCAAACACATTGTGTCTCACAACCATCTATTCTGGGATCTGATGTTCTCTTCGGGCATGCAGGTGTACATACAGATAGAGCATTCATTTACATAAAATAAATAAATCTTTTTTGTTGTTGTGGATAGCCCTGGTCTTGTATTTTGATGCTAATTCCGATCTCCTGGGCAGGGCTCTGGCAAGGAGTGAATCTCTGGTGACTTCCTGTGAACCTTCTCCCCACCTTCCTCGTAAATAAATATTTACGGTGGTGATTGGGCAGTAGAAGGGGGGTGGAGCTAAAAAAGTTTGGAGGAGAAGAGGAGGAGGACTGAGGAGAAGCACGTAGCTGGAGAAACCACAAGTTATATGGGGTCTCATAGATAGGGAATATAGTAATGTCGTGGTAAATCTGCCCAATCTAGGCATGCAGCTTGTATTCATAATTATTAAGTTGTGTTTTATCTGACCAGGCTTATTTGGGTTGGAAATTTACCACAACATTTTCATGCCTTTAATCCCAGAACTCAAGAGGCAGAACATATAGATCTTTATGAGTTCAAGGGTAGCCTGTTCTACATGACAAGTTTCAGGCTAGCCAAGGCTATATAGCAAGATCCTGTCTCAAAATAAAAAGGAATTTTTATGGTCACCTAATTCGAGTAAAAATGAAATTTGTGGCTGCTTTTTCTTTTATTTTATTGTTCTGTATGATTTGCAAGGGAGAAGCAGAAACTTTCAGGTTAAGCCACTCCCACTTTCAGGTTAAGCCACTGTGTTTCCTTGATGCTTGGTAAATGTGTCTGGTGAAGAGTTCTACCTCTGTTATAGCTCAGTTTCTTGACCATTTGGGCTCTGAAGAATGTCAGACAAAGAATATGCAGATTATGTTAAGTTCTAACCCATAGAAAATGACGGACCAACAGGATTCCGGGTAATATACACTGAACAATTCAAAAGCACACTGAACTTCATATAAACGTAAGCATGTAATGAATATCAAGTGTTGTATATAAAAATAAGAGAATGTAGAAAACTTAGGTCACTAAGAATCAGAGTGAAAATTCAATAACAGCCTACATCAAGTATAAGTAGAAAAACTAGGTTTTGAATAAACCCCTTTTTTAATAAGAAAGTGCTATCGCTAAAATACAGCCAAGTCTCTGCAGATAAATATTAAAAGTGGGCAGTGTGAATGCTCCCTGTACAAAGCATGGAGCAGAATCTCATGTATGATTTATTTTATTTTGTCCCAACATATCTTCAAGGTAAGAGTAAGAAGATTGAATGTCATAAAATTTAAAGTATCCAAAATCATTCCAGTGCACAAATAAAGCAGCCATCTCTAGTCTCTGAGAAACACCTACGCTGCTCTCTTTTCAGTCAAAGAATGGAACTGCTGGAGGTTTGGAACATAGAAGGGAAATCTTGAATATAATGGTAGCTTAAACCCAGAAGAGCAAGGTTCATAGTCATTGCTTTCTAACCAGATGTGGTCAAGCTCAAATACAAGTCATAGAACAGCGGCAGAGCCATGGAAGAGCACAAGAAAGCCAGCAGCCATATCTATTGAAATTGTTAATGCAAATGCTTCACAGAGAACTGGAGAGACATTTAAGGCTTGGACAGCTCGGTGCATCTGGCTTCATTTCCCCACAGAAGCCCATCTTGACAAAGTAGGAATTAAATTCACAAGCATAGGAAACTAGAATGGTTGATCAAATTTCATCCTGCTGTTATGAAAAGTAACATTATGATAGGGAATGATATTAAGTTCTTCAAAAATAAAAATTAAGATAAAGAAAAATAAGACAGAAAGTGACAAGCTAACTGGTCTACCGGGAAAACAGAAGTACCAGGTCTAGGTTTCAGAAAATGCTTTGCAGGAAAAAAAAAAAAAAGTCTGGTTCTTTAAGTCACTGAAGAGCTATTAAAATTAAGAATAGTGCCAAGCATTTAAGAAGGGTTAACCTGTGACCCTTTCCCAAATGGTACCTAAAACACAGACAGTCCAGTGACCCTGTGACATCCAGAGAGCGGGGAATGTTTGACCTTGGTTTCTTCCCCCATAAGTGGAAAGAAATTAAAAGATGGAAGAAGGCATGGTCAGATGCAAGCCTTTGGGTTTTACAAGGCAATTTTCCCATTCATGAAGCTAAGTGGTCTGACTGGAATAAGTAGCTTTGACCAAATGTCATAAATCATTTTGATACTCTCTGGTAAGTTACGCAAGGAAAAGTACATCTTGACTTTAACCTTTTCTTCCTGTGGAAGGTTGTGAAATCTGACCCTTCTCACTGGTTCATTCCAAGCAATCATTTAAACACTAGAGCCAAATAGTATGATAAAAGCTGCAGAAGATACCAACTCATTGATGAGGCCCTTCCTTTCCTAAAGATATTAAATGGATATCAATTGCTTGAGGAGGGAGACCATTCTGTAGTATAGCCATCCATAAGTTTCTCATGCTTTTGTTAAGTAATCCATCGGCCATGCTCTAAAAGTAACCATAATAAACGCATTAGTTTACCAAGCTGGGCTTGGGTAAAATTGTTTCTCTTTCTGTAGTTACCTTCTCTGTCTGGGGTGGATAGAAGCAGACTTCCAAGAAAAGGTCATGAAATAACCCAAGTGTTTGTCAAGCATGTCTCCCCTTCTTTCTTCCAACCTTCTCCCATCAGATTCAACCATGTTTAATGTCTCAAAATTGTCAGACTGTTACCCATACTTCCATGTTCTAACTAAACACTATCCTTCTCTCTTTTCTTTAGAGAAAACATACATAAAGTATTGTTAAAAGTCCAAGTCCCTATTTCTTCATATCCTAAAATCCTAAGACTCCAGTCTGATATCCTTCTCTCTCTCTCTCTCTCTCTCTCTCTCTCTCTCTCTCTCTCTCTCTCTCCTTACCCACTTCAACTATAACTGACTAAAGTAATCAAGAACTTCCACGCAATCTATTGGGCTCTAAATTTTTATTTTCTCATGTCAAAACATGCAACACTGGGCTAGTATCAGAACACAGGTTCTTATAATCCCAGCACGCCGATGGGAAATGGGTAGTAGAGACAATCTCCAAAATCCCACAGGGCAGTTAGCCTGCTACACCTAGCAACAAAGAGATCATGTCTCAAAAACAGTAGGAAAGCAGGGACCAGTACGTGAGGTCTCTCCTTTGGCCTCGAGCCTGTGCCTCACTCACACATGAACACACAGAAGGCAGCATGGTTTCTCAAGCCTTCTTATAAAAGTTGCCTCTTTGCTTTGTTGACCTAAACACCCTGCTACCCAGTACAAGTAATAGAATCCTTACATGCAAGCTCCTTCTGCCTTTTCTGATTACATCAGAGGTTATTTGTCTTCATTGGCTGAATTTTTTATAGGAGACAGGAATCCCAAGCACATAAGAGTAGAATAATTAATTTCATGTTAGATAAACATTTTTCTCTGAGTGACTCGGTTAACATTAATTGTTGACGTGATACAATAAAAAAAGAGAGACAAAATAATCCCCATGACATCATGTTAACATTTAGACTTTGCACTTCCAAGTTCTATAGACCAAGAGGGGATATGAGTGACAAAGTTGGCTAGAACTTCTGACAGCTCTCTTCCACATGAAAATGACAAGGACACACTGGAAAAATTGCCAAAAATTGACATTTGCAGGATACTGGAAATTAACCAGTCCTTAAGCAACCCAGGGAATATGTATTCAATCAAAGCAGCAAGCCTCACGGCATTTACTGACCTGCTCCCTCGCCTCCATCCACAGCCCTCTGATAGCCTTGGAGGTGAAAAACCAGGGAAACAGACTATATCATGTATATGTGTGTGTATGTATATATGTATGTATACACACACACAAAGGCAGAAAATGGACCAAGTAACACCATGAATCGTTATGGCTATAGGTAAACATTAAAGGTTCAGTTTTGCATATGTCATTAAAAGTCTAATTTGAGCGTAGCTGTCAGCTCTGTAGATGGCAAGGAAAGAAAAAGAAACATATTAGGTCAGTAATTGGGGGAGGCAAGGCTGTTGACTGCAACTTGGGAGGGGGAAAGAAGAGAGAGTGGGAGACTCTGGCGAAGCAGAGGGACAACCCATGCTACGTGACCACTCTGGCCAAAGGCTTTTCTTATATTGGCATATGCTTTTCTGCACATGTAAAATACTCTATGGTGATCTGGAATTGTGTACATGTGTACTTGTGGCCCCAGCATGATAAGGTATACTGTCACTTCAGTTCACTGACTCTCCCAACTACAGAGCTGAGAAACTGGAGCTGAGACTGACCACCAGTGTATCCTGCCCGTTCATGCTCTGTGGTTGCTCAGAGAAAGCTCCAGTTTATTTTTAAGTGATATATGTTTTTCTGATATCAGGCACTTGTAAATAGTGTCATTTCTGGTGACTAAGCATTCCATTCTATGAACCTGTGGGAACCATTCTTACTCAAATCACCACAGTGGCATCCATTTACCTGCGAATTTTATAGTTTCAGTTTTCTTTACAGATAAGGAGTATTTTCCGTGACCGTAAACCGTATTTCCATTATCCATTCATCAGCAGACGAACATCTAGATTGTCTCCCTCTCCTGGGTATTGTGAATATAGCGTCTATGAACATAAATGAAATGTATTTTTCTGATAAATTTCTGATTACCTTCAATATTTTGAAACCAAAATAAAGTATAATATGGTATGTATGAGCCTGTGCCTGATGACGGTGCTGAGATAGCCCCTGTAGAGATGGGCACACTCTGTCAGTCCTTCTCTACACAGACATGTATCTTTCCATGTAAAATTAGTGTCTTGTCTACAGAAAAATGAGCTTATCATTTGCCTACTGTAAACTCCTCTGCTCAGTGTGCCTCTGAAGTCCTGTGTGTGCTAGACCTGCAAGATTGACTCCTCCTCCTCCCCCATCTCCACCCCTCCAGTCAAGTCTCCTCCCCTTCTCCTTTGCCTATCCTAACACCATTAGCCTTCTCATTGGATACAACTTGATCCTGTCACAGCCCTTGCTCTGCCTGGGATGTCTTCCCCACAAGGTTATTCAGATTATAGGTCACTAAGTATTTGTTTACTTGCCTCTCCTACTTGGGATGGAATAGACCTGCCCCATGGATACTGGGCTTATCTAATGAGTTGCCCTCTTAATGAGATGTTGACAGACACAGCACAAATGATAGTTTGTGGTATACTTGTTTGATAGTGTACGCTCTCTCAGGCTTCTATATCATAAGAAGCCTGTACCCCCTGAACCTGTAAGTCCAAGAAGGATGGCTTTTGTGGCGCAGAACTAAGCAGCTTTCCAGCTGGTGCAAAAAGCTATCCAAGCGCAGACTAAATCAGCTAAACACCTACCTGCCAGTGTTAGCTACTTTTTCGTTGCTGGGACAAAATACCTAACAAACACAGTTTTAAGGATTTATTTTGGATCACAATTTGAAAGGATACTGTCTGCCCTGGTGGGGAAGGCAAAGCATTAAATTTGGGGGCTAGCTTAGAGTCTTTAGAGGTTTAGTTCAATATCATCACAGTAGGGAGCATAGTGGCACACAGGCAGGTGCTGAAGCTGAGGGCTATATCCTGATCCATAGGGCTAAAAGACTGGATTGGCATGGACTTTTGAACCCTCAAAGCCCACCCTCAATGATGCACTTCCTCCAACAAGGTCACCTATAAGCCATTCTGACTCACATCACCACGTGGGTTCATCCAGTTGCCTATGAATTTTATAGTTTCAATTTTCTTTATTTCCTGCGAATATGAATATGAACCACGTTTCTATCATCTATTTATCAGCTGATGGATATCGAGACTGTTTCTATCTCCTGAGTGTTGTGAACATAACATCTCTGTAGCAGGAAATAGAGTCCTTTAAGGATATGCCTAGGACCTGGTAGCAGAGCTGGGTCATATGGTGTCTATTCCTACATTTTGGGGAGTTCCTTCCTAAACTGAAGACCCAACCAATAAAAAGCATAATAAAATTTTTAAAAAAAAGTAAATCACAAGCTGATCTCCCTTGTGAACATAGATGCAAAAATTCTCAGCAAAATACCTGCAAATCAAATTCGCCAATACACTAAAAAGCTCATTTGCTATAATCAAGTGGGCATCATCACAGATTCAGGTATGGCTCAACATGCATTAATTTTATGATAAATGCAGTCTGCCACATAAATGGATTTATGGACAGAAACCACATGGTCATCTCACTAGAAGCAGAAAGGCCTTTGACAAGAATTTGTCTATTATAGATTGTTATCCCATCATTCCTCTGGCTGCCTTGGGTTAAATTCCTAGAGCTTCATGGCAATCTGAAAGAATGCTATTGACTCACCTTACAAGTGCAGCACAGCCCAGAGTACATTTACTGAGCATCTTTTATGAACAAAACACTGAGTTAGACATTAATAATATGTGAATCAAAAGATCAATAGGTAAGCCTGGTCAACTTCATTTTTCTTGTTTATATAATTACTTATTAAACAATTAAATTTCAGATAACATTTCTAACAAATTTCCATTGCAAAAAAATCTTAACTAAAATTGAGAGGTGTATAAAATGTTTAAAATGATTATCAGGTGTGATAGTAAAAAAATCTTTATCCAAATATTACAACAATACAGGCCTGTAGGATATACTTGCACAGACTGCTTACAGCCCAATGCGGTGCGCTTCCTCTCAATAATCCTGCAAGTGCTATCTCACAGGCTGTGAAAATCTGGCTCATGAAGTTTCATAAAAGGGCCATGTCACAACTGACCTGGGCTTAGACTCCAGAACACATGTTGTTTGCCGTAAACCACATAACGCCCAGGAGACAGTGCTCCACAAAGAAACCATCACAGAACACAGTCAGCTGCTCAAGATGGAGATATATTCAGTCAGGGTTCTGAAAGGACATGACAAAGCCCTTCCACCAGGTCACCAAAGACAAGCACCAGGTCCAGAGATGTGCAGTGTGGGAACAGGGAGTAAATCCCATCCGATTTAAAGGAAGACATTCTGGAGAAGATGGAATGGCGAATCCCAACAAGAAGGGTATTTAATTTCAGGGGCTAAGAGATGACTCAATTGGTAAGTACTTGCCTTGCAAATGCTAGGACCCAGGTTTGAGCCCCAGCACCCAGATAAAAGGCTGTCTGTGAGACCTGTGCCTATAGTCTCAGTCTGGGGAGGCAGAGACAAGAGAATCCCATGGGCTCATTGGCCAGAATAGTCTAGCCAAACTGGTGAGCAAAGGATCCCAGTGAGAGAGCCTGTCCCAGAACACAAGGTGGATGGTGCCTGAGGAGGAAAATGATTCAAGGTGGTTCTCTGAACCCAGAAGCACCTGCACCCACTGAAATGATCTAACTGAGGTGATAAATGCATTTTACTCCTTGCCCTTCTCAGGAGGCTTTTTAGACCATTCTTTAAAAAGAAGAGGGGAAGAGGAAGGGAAGGGAAAAGAAGGGAAGAGAAACATGTATTAAGGGAAGGAAGCATCTACACATTTATTCTTGATGGAGCTCATGGGTCACACTGTGCTTTGAGTCTTCAGTTCTCACTCTGCTTCATCACAGAATTTGAAATCAGCCTTTCATTTTAAAACCTAGCATTTTAAAGACAAACCAGAAATTCTCAAGGAAGCCAAGTCTCTTAGTTTGATGAATGCCTGCTAGACATCATCCAAAGAGACTGAATCTAGACTGTATCTGATCTGAAGAGTGACATAGCTCTAAGAGATAGCCCGCAGTTTTTCTCTATAGGAATTAAAGTCTATGTTACCCAGATGTGACCTTGTATTTTGCATTTATTGACTAGTGTTTTCTGCTGAAGTTAGTGAAGAGAGTTATTCAGATTCTTACAGCAAAGGGGAAAAGGATTTCATCTGTGTCTGGCAGGTCTCCTTCCTTTCTGTGGAACACCATCTAGCTAGATGAGATAAGGCAGCCTTCCATCTGGATTGGCATCACCCCCACCCTCCCCTGGAGGAGTGTAGTTATTAAATTATTTTTTAAAGATTCATCTTCCCCAGTCTTTGGAGGCAGTACAGCTGGGAGCCATTAGCTGCAATCAGAGGGCAGCCAACAAAAGGAGGACGCTGTGGGTGAACGCCGCCTTTCAGTAGCAGCCATCTGGGCAGAGGGAATTTGGGCTTAAACTCGGAGGGTGGCGGAAGTTATCGGGATCTTGTTATATTTGGACTTGACTTCAGACCCTGGAGGAAAGATTTCTTTCCTGCAGTTTGCTTTCTGGAAGCGGGAGCAGAAGATAGCAGAAGTCTGCTAACGGACCTCCCCCCAGAGCCATGGTGGTCAAAACAGACAAGGAGTCTGGACATGAAAGACAGAAAAGGGCTGGCAAAGAGCCTTGCCCATTTGTGAGTTGGAGTCTTCTAAAAAAAAGTTGCTTTTCTTGCAGGGAGATATCTCCTTCTTCTTCCCCTCCTCTGCTTTTCCCAAAGATAAGCACATCTCTTCCTCACCAGCAAGGGACACGATGTTTGTCTTTTATCTTCTGCACAGAGAAAGGCCACCAGGAAAATGCTTCAAAATAAGGGAAAGCATCCTATTTCCACTGTGGGCTCCCACCCTGCACAGTAAGGATAGGACTAGAGTCTCCGTAACATCGCCGTGAGAATTCACGATGGTGCCTGTGAACCACTGCAGGCACACAGGCAGCGTTCCATAATCAGGAATTATCCAGAAAAGTTGGAGGGGTAGAGTTGTGTTGAGTTGTGTTAATTAACATCCTCAAAGCCACCGGGAAGAATTCTGTGACCCAGCATTTCAAAGAGAGCTAGGATAAAGGTTGTGGAAGCTGTTTCATCAAGCTAACTGGGAAATAAGTGTATCAGTAAAGAACAAAAGAGAGCCGGGGCCAGGCAAGTAGAAAAGCAGCAGATTTCCATTATCAGACCTCAGAGATAGTGTCCAAAACATGGGTCTCAAGACACAGGGTCAAAATACAGACAAGAAACTTCTTCCTCGGCTTTCATCCTAAAGAGTCTATATTTGGGCCAATCCTGAAGCTGATGAGGTTAGGAAATATTTATGTTAGAAGATTTGCATGTCAAACACTGTTTTCCTCTTCTTGGTTTCAGGGCAGTCAGACAGAAGAAATTGGGTGTAATTAAATATAAAAAGTATCAATTAGCACTGATTCTTCCAACTGCGGAGAGAAATGACCAATTGGGAGCGAGTGGTCCAATCCTCTCCCAGGCTTCCAAAGGAATCAGAAACCAGACTCCACCCCACCTAATTTCACGAGCGGGAATAAGTAATGTTTCCCGGATACAGACACTTGGCAGATCATTACAGAGCCTAACACAATGATGACCGATGTCACAAATCTCAAAGGCTTGAATGGTGTGAGATGTTCAGTCCTGCAAGGCATCTCACTACCACCCGGCACTGTATACATAAAGACCTTTGTACCAGAAAGAAAGATGCCTGGTCACAGGACAGAACAAACACACTTGGCACCAATTACATGTCACTACCAATAAATTTATCTTCTTTTTCCAGTGGGCTCATGTTCAGGTGTGGAAAGGAATGTCCCAAGATGATAATGTTCTGTGGTCATCCTAAGCAGGCTCCACTGATACCCTTGTCATCCCAGTTGTCCTCTTTCTGAGGTTGTTGTCCATCTAGGGTCACTTTCTACATCTACAGCATCAGGGCTCTGGGGTGATTTCCCTAGAGCAAAGGTTTGTGGTCTTTTCTAATTGGTTGATTCTCTTCTGCTTTTCCTCCAGTCTTAATATTCACCCCCTCCAATATATGCTTACACATATGAAGCCTTTGAGGATGTCCTAAATATAATGTAAATATCCCCCCTCCTCCCTGTGCCTGTGTATTTGTATGTTGGTGTGTTGTATGTAGTTACACGTATGTGATTCCATGATGTAAGCATGTTGCATGAATTCTTTCGTGTGATGGAGCCTCTATTGGTATATTCCCATTTTGCAGACGAGGGAAGATAAGCCTAGGTCAGTTTTGCTGAATCTTGTTCCACCTATTCAGATCTCCCTACTGGGGTGTGCATTACAGTTAATGTTCTTCGCAGCCCTGGAATTTATACTTTATTTAATGTCCCATGCATCTTTATTGATACTTCTACTTTCTTCACTCATCGTTTTCACCATTGTTGTCTGTTTTCTTCCAGCTCTTTGAGCATCTTTAGGACCATTACTTAAGTCAGTACTGAGTAGGCCCGCCATGGGGTCTCGGAGGGGCAGGGGAGAGGGGTTCTGGGTTTCATGCTTGCTCCTGTATTTTCTCTTTGAGGGTTTTCCCTTTTTTGTTGGGTGATCCATACTTTTCTACATTTGAATTTAATAATATAGCATGGTACCTTGGAGATCAGGTTCTTCTCCCCCACGTATGCTTGCTATTGGTTTTATTTTCATTTGTGATTGTTCTGGACTGTCTCTGAGCTGAAGACTAACTTAAATGAAAAATTAAGTTCTTCTCTGATCCTCCATCCTTTCCCTGGGTAAGCATGTAATTTTATAATTTCTTCTATATGTGTAGCTGCTTTTAAAGGGGAGTAAAGGGATTGTGTTCCTTAAAATCACCTGGAAGTCATTTTAGTCAGGGGCTAGAGACTTGCAACAGTGCGGGTAGGCACGCTGTGGTCCCACTAGGATTCCGGCAGGATGCCTGGAGCAGTTCCAGGAACACCTGTATAACTGCCACAGAGCCAAGAGCTCAAATTGAACAGAATTAACCAAAAGTTACCATACAATCCTCTACCAGATGCTGCAAACCTTGGGTAGACATCAGAGCTCAAAAACAGTTGCATCAGACAAATACTGCCAGAGCAATCATGCTTGGGTACAAAGACAGACAGACAGTGCTCTCTGCCATCTTCCTTAAGTCTCTCAGTCAAGTTATCTTTCTGTGTTAGTATCAGTAAGTTTTCCAATATGAAAACTCCTTTAAAAATCTCCACCTTCAAAAATATGGACTCTATATAGGACCAAAAATTAACTGAAAGATTAACTTTTTTTTTCCTTTTACAAACTTTCCCAAATTTGAGTCACAATATTAAAAAGAAAACAAACAAGACATTTCAAAAATAAGTTTTAGTTTGAGACTTGCACTTATAAAATATTGTAATAAATGGTTAAGCACAATACATACAGGGCACTCTATAAAAGGAGGAGCTAGAGACCAGATCAGGGCTATAGAAATTAACTTTGCATTGGGGAGAAAACAGATGCATAACGAGAGAGCACAGTTGCTGAAGAGTCTCTGAGATGTGTGTGCTGAGGAGACTTATCAAATACACAACAATCATCAAACAAAATTAGGGCGGCAAGGTACCATCAAGAAGGTTCCAAAGGAAAACTGAGACGTTCGCTGGGACACTAATGCCTTGCCCCATGCTAACTGAAAACTATCAGTCAGCCAAAGATGCATAGCCAATGCAGCGAGAGCCTTAGGATCATTTCTCTACCCAGTGAGATCACCCATCCTATTATGGAGATCTGAGCTAAAATATTTCAGACGTTGAAGTATCATGTCGAATGGTAACCTGGCCACTGTCAGTATATTTTCTCCCAACCCCATTGCCAACAGATTGAAAAAAAAAAAAAAACCTCGAGATTTCAAAACTCTAGTGTGCCTGACACTCCAGGGTGGGTAAGCTGCTATGAACAAAGAACATGCCAGTTCATCTTCGCCCTGCACCAGGCACAGCTGGTGAGAAAGAAAAGGAAACCCATTTTAAAGCATTTTAAATCTACTCTCTATTCCAGACTGGGAAGCTGCTTGGTTTAGGCTCTGAAATATGCTTACTTTAACCCATCTTTGTTGACACAGCCACAAACTTCAGCAAATACTGAAGCCAGACTCAACCAGAGTTCTTAGAAACTTTCATATGCGAGCAAAAATCCCCCCTTCGTTTTGCCTGATGTTCATCTGCTGTAATTTCTGCCAAGTTCTAAAAACAAACTCTTGGAGCATTTTCTATATTTTACAGTTAAAAAAAAAAGTCAATTGGACAGCACTTGCCCATTTGAAGCACTAGTAAATGTTGCCTCTTTCTTCTCTCAAAAGGCTTTTCCCCCCAGTCATCGTTTGTATCATATTTCACAAGCAGTCCTCCTAACCCACGGGACCTTCCTTCTCTGGCTACCAACGTGTCTAGGATTATGGGCCTTGCACCTGCAGAAGGCAAACAAACAGAAGCCACAGCCTCCGGTTGTGGGACAAGGAGGACCTTAGTTTTCAAAGAGCCCTAGATGTGTGCACACTTGGCTGTCCTTATACCAAGAGTTCATGCTCTCTCGACCTTGTCATTAGACCAACTCTCTAGCCTGCTGTCATGAATCCTGTCAGGATTCGGAACCTTTTATTCTTCATACTATAATTGTCTATGTTTAGACAGTCTCTGAAAAATTCTCTGAATATTAGCATCCCTGTCAATCAGTCTAGGTAATACCTGTCTCTGCTGGAAAGCCTAGTGTCTGGCTCTTCTCTTCAATCCCTTCTCCCTAACCATGTATCCGACATTCTGCACTGCCTGGTGTCAATGAGCACACTCCTAAAACCTGTTCCCTCTCCCCCATGCTCCTCCCCCACTAGGGGTGAAGCCCTGAATGCTTATCCTTAAATATGGCCTCCTGTACTTATATCAACTTGAACGTTTTCTTTCTCCATCTCTCTCTCACATGTATACATGTGTTCATGTGTATATATGTATATATGTGCACACACACTCAAAGGCTCTGATGTCAACACTGAGTGTCTTCAGTTGCTCTCCACTTTACATTTTGAGACTGGATCTCTCACTGATCCTCAAGCTCACCAATATTCATCTAGTCCAGCAAGCCTTGGGAATTTTGCTGTCTCCATCTCCCCAAAGCAGCAAACTCTTCACCAACAGAGCCAACTACCTCTCACCCAACTAGCTTCTCTTTCTACATCGACTCCTTTCCACCTGTAAAAGCCATAGCAAATACTTGTGGCACCTACTCCATCAAGACCTCCGTGTCCTCCGGTGGTGAATTCTTTCTTCTTCCTGCCTATGCCTTCCTTGTGGGAATTGTGATGTCTTTGCAGTGTTAGAGCTATTATATACACAGGCACCTTCTTTGTCAGGTATAGAGAGAAATCTCAGTTGACTCCTATTTCTGTCTCCCCATCATCTCTTCTCCCAGAGTTTCTGTTTCCAAACGGACGTTCATTATGCATTTCTTAGGTTAATAATAAGGCATACAAATGTACTCTGTTATGTCAATCTCTCTTTATATAAAAATGATCAGGACATATTTGCCAGCTGGCTTGAGATTATCAAAAAGAAAAAGAAAAAGAAAGAAAGAAAGAAACAAACAAACAAACAAAGAAACAAAGAAAGGAAGGAAGGAAATATTTATTGAGACGCTAACAAGGCCACAGAAAAGTGTCAACAAGGAAACAGTGCATGGCGATTTTCCACCTTCCTGACCATGATCATTAAATGTTTCTATTCCAGATTCCATGGCAGCATTTTATTAAAGATTCATATCTAGTTGAGTTAGTTATTGAAACTTCCGTGGAGAACAGTGTGTGTGTTTCGGCCAGTCTTCCACCTGGAGATGGTCCATCTTCCTTGTCAATGTATCTGGATCTAGAATCGCCTAGGAGATACATCTCTGGGCATGTTTATGAGGACATTTCAGAGAGGTTTAATTGAGGTGGATAGAATCATACAGAACATGGATGGCGCCGTGCCACAGGCTGGAGTCCTGGTAAGTGTAAAACATAGAAAGCAAGGGAGTACCTGTGAGGAGCCGCATTCGCCATTAAAAGATGGCGCAGGCTTCTGCTTCCTGGTTCTTCACGGAAGCTTTACTTGAGAATGCGCCTGCGCATGGCGTGAAAACCGAGTATGACAATTGGATGAAAGATTTGAGCCAATGAGGGATCTGCACATCTCCCAAAGCTCTATTTAAGCAGCGGGCTTTCTGAGCTCAGTGTCCTTCCCTCCACTTTACCATCCTGAGAGCTGTTCAATAAATGCTGTCAGAAGAATCCTGAGTGTGGCGTTCTCCTTATCGGCGAGGCTGTGCGCTACAAGTACCAGCATGCATCTCTCTCTCTGATTCCTGACTCTGGAAATGTGACCATTTGTACACATTGCTGCCAGGATGCCTTCCCCTGCCATGACGGACTGTATCATCATGCTGTGAGATCAAATGGACCCTTTCTTCCTTAACTTGCTTTTGTCAGGTATTTTTCACAGCAGCAAGTCAGTAACTAATACACATATTCATGTTCTAAAGAAATCATTCTTGGTATGATTGATTCCTCTGCTAGGCTCACTTAGAATTCCAGGAGGATCTCTCTCTTCCTGTACCAGTTGAGTCACAATTGGCCCTGCTGGATAACTGGAACAATCTCTCTCCCACCCCTGACCTCTTCTGTCATCTTCTACTTAGCACCAGTTATTATTAGAAGTATTAATCAGAAAAGAAGAAGCCTAAAACTTGGGGGAAAAGTCAACCTTGACATAAGTGGTTTTTTTGTTTTGTTTTTTTTTAAAGTGTTACTTTTATGGGATTCTTGCAAGCATTCTTGTTCTGCTTTGTTAGAAAACGAACCCTTCTTACCTTAAAAACTCACTGTGACAGCTCAAGTTTTACAAATCAGTCTCCTTCCATGTACATATTAAAAGATCCAAAGAAGGAGTCTGTTGGAGAAGCTGCATTTAAAGTGTAGAGGACCTTGGTGCTCTCACCTTCCCCATGTGGGTCTCATACAACACACTAGGCCTCCTGCAACCCGGCCCTCGGAGCCTTCATATCCTTGGGCATCTGACACATAAACAGTTCACCTACTATTCAACACACTGGACATCTTTGTTTTACGAGTGTCTCAGATCTAACCTCCTTACACCTTCTCGGCACCTTCTTTCAGCAGTTCACCTCAGCAGGTTCCCCACTGAGTCATTACCAGAGGGGGCAGCTATCCTACATCTGCTTTCATATTGAACTCTGTGTGGCACTTGGGTATCAGGTTGGACCCCTAGGACAAGTAGCACCCAGAGGATAAAGGCTTATCCATCTCTTGTCTCTTGAAATTGGGGTACCAGCACATCCTTGTTAAACTTGTCTTTGCCCTCCTGCCTCTGTGGTATAGAATTTCCACCTTGAAGGGTCTATTCCAGCCAGAGATAAGAATTTCCCAAGCTTGCAGCCGGGCAGTGGTGGCACACGCCTTTAATCCCAGCACTTGGGAGGCAGAGGCAGGCAGATTTCTGAGTTCGAGGCCAGCCTGGTCTACAGAGTGAGTTCCAGGACAGCCAGGGCTATACAGAGAAACCCTGTCTCGAAAAAAAAAAAAATTTCCCAAGCTTGCTTTCACATAAATGGGGCCATTGAGGTAGCTATATCCACATTGTATGAACAGAAAGGCTGTTTGCCACTTTGGGCCCAGTTGCTTAAGAAATGCCTGTGGTTCCTCTCCCTCTGCTTTCTCTTATGCCCACTGGAAGCAGAAGATTCTAAAGTCTGACCATAGGATGAAAAGAGGCACTCTCTGGAAGAAAGCATCCTACCACATGACTGCTACCTGGGCAAGAAATAAAGTTCTGCTGAGTTAAGTCACTAAAACCTGGGCCCCTTTGGTACAGAAGTAATATGTTTTAACAGTACACATTTTATTTAACTCTGTGTAACAAACTTGACCCTCTAAGTTCTGGTCATCGTGTACAGATCATAGAGGAGAAAGAAAGGAGAATCGGAGGGGGATTTTCAAGGAGAGGAAGAGTGGAAGAGAAGAGAACCTGTGCAACAAAGAACTATAATCAGGCTGTACCTCAGATATGTGCTCAAATCCTCACTGCAGGGTCAAGTCTACTGCAACATAGTCATTTACTCATTCTGTCACTGTCACACCTAATGCATTCAGAGATACAGAAGGCATGCAACAAACATGTGCTAACTTCTTAGCAAATGAAAGTGTGAATACTAAGCCCTTGAGTCCCCATAAAATTATCCTAAGAAATAAAATCTCCCTAAACCTAAAGATTATGATATTTTGGTAAGTATAAAATAAGGTCTCTAGAAAGCAAGTTGGGCAGTCACACGATGCTGAGGAGGTGCCAGCGGTTCTGGGATCTCTCACCTGGAAGCTTTCTCTTTAAAGAGGAATGCAAAAAATTAAATAAGTAAGAGTCCATTACTTGTAATTAATCATCTGAGA
The DNA here is from genome assembly GCF_011762505.2 of Arvicanthis niloticus. Classification (NCBI taxonomy): domain Eukaryota; kingdom Metazoa; phylum Chordata; class Mammalia; order Rodentia; family Muridae; genus Arvicanthis; species Arvicanthis niloticus. The sequence goes on from NC_047665.1 coordinate 16,101,390, forward strand.
CTTAGCCTGTGACTATCGGATTAAAGGCATTTCCCCATTTATTATCTTAATCTCCAAAACTAGCCACTAATTACAGCAAGAATATTTAGAAAAATCTTCAGATTAGATTTTTAAAGAGGAGGAGGAAGGACAGAGAGACTTCTTTTTTAAAAAATTCAACTTCCCCATCAAGTAAAGGGAGAAGAGACTACATGTGGCGAACGGGCCAATTTAAGCCACATCCTATAGCTCGATGGCCCAATTATTACTATATATATATATATATATATATATGCACTAAATTTCCCCCAGTCCTGCTGATCAGACAGCAGCTCACTGCTTCTGTTTATCTTGAAGCCATTACCCAGTTGTACAGTAAATCTGCATTTCCAAGGTGGTCTAAAATAGCAACCCACGCCGGCTAAATTTGTTTTGGGACATATCAGGCAACAACTAGAAATTTTTTAAATGACCAACTTGTATTCCACCAAGGCACTGAATGAATTGATTAGGAAGAAAAAGCTAAAAATTGAGCCGTATTTTTTTGGAGTAGGCTAAGGTTAGTGCTGCCAAGGAAAAATATGTAACTACCAAGAGAGCGGCCATCAATTGCAGCTGATTTTCAAACCCAGCAGTGACACACACAAAAATGGTATTCAGTGAGAAGTGATGAGTGGGTTTTTTTTTCCCCCCTCTAGATGCCCCTTTCCAGCCAGGTCAGCGATAAAAATCAAGGCATCGGCCACATACTCAAACCCCTAGCAATAAAATTGTGACAGGGAATGGCAGAGTGTTCCACCAGCCAGGGGGTTCCTTCTGAGCTCGGACCACCTCTGATTGGGAGGTCAGCTTGGCACACATGCCGTGCAAAGGGCTAATATTCAGCGGACCCATATGTTGTGATTGATTGGTTTATGACAGAGCGTGGTGGGGCCGTGCGTGTGTGAAGAGGGCTCTCTGGAGAGACAAGCCCAGCTATTGTTTGGCTGCTCTCATGTTAGCGGGTGCCCTGCGGTAACCCCCTTTGCTCTGAAATACTCATATTGGTTATTTCAAAGTTGGGTGCAGAATTGTGCTTTCCCGTGTCTGTCACTAATGACTTGCAGCTGTTGCTAATCTGTGCCTCTGATTTCCTTTGATTACTATGTGTATTGATGCCTGTGGTAAATAGGCATCTGCCAGGTGCCAGCACAATCAGGGGAAAAATATAAAAAGTTCCCTGTTTCAAATTCAATGTGACATTGTGTAAGTTGAGAGGCAGCCATTTAAGTATTCAGAGGAAACAGCTTCCTGGGGCACCTCCGGCCTCCTGGCCAGGGGTGTTCCTCCCAGTCTCCCCTCCACCCTCCTCTCCCAATGATTTTTTTTTCTTCTTCAGTCATGAGAAGAGGGTTTCCATACCACGTGACATGAGCAGAAAGAAATATCTGGATGCACCACTGTGACCAACCTAGAGAGAATGTTTCTTACCTCTCCCTCAGCAGATTCAGGCTTTGGGAATGTCACCTGTCCCACCAAGGTTGCAAATGTCTTCCCACTACAGCAACCATTTTCTCTCTGGGGAGCAGAACTTACTCACTGCATCAGGTGTGTGTCATGGTGCTGGGGAGAGATACCTGATGAAATATTTAAGGAAGGCCAGATTGGGGGGGGGGCTCACATTTCCAGGGGGTACACGGGCAATCATGGCAGGGGATATGGTGGCAGGAGAATGAGGCCATGAGATTGTGTCTACAGTCAGAGAGAGACATGAATGCTGGTACTTACCTCACACTCCTTCTTTACGAAGTCCAGGGCCTCAGCCTATGCACCAATCCTGGCTACAATCAGGGTGGCTCTTCCCACCTCACTTAAACTAGATAACCCCTTATAGATATGATCAGAACTTTGTTCCACTTTTTAAAATTATTTTTATTATGAGTATTGGTGTTTTGCCTGCATGTACATCTGTGTGAAAGTGTCCAATTCCCCAGAACTGGAATAACAGACAGTTGTGAGCAGCCATGTAGGCGCTGGGAATTGAACCTGGGTCCTCTGGAAGAGCATTCAGTGCTCTTAACCAGTGAGCCATCTCTCCAGCCCCTCGTTCTACTTTGAAACCCCATCAAGTTGTCAATCGGGGGTTAACGGTCACGCTCAGGAAGCACTCTGAGCAGCATCACCTGCAGAAAAATCTGGAGGGAATCTGTGAGGAAGCAAAGCAAGGTGGAGATGTTCCAGAAAAGATGCAAAGGGAGCAGCCAGAGCCCAACACCTGCAGATAGGATGGAAGGACTCCTTCCCGGAGCTGCAGATAGGATGGAAGGACTCCTTCCCGGAGCTGCTCCTTAGAGAGACAAAGGAAGCAGAGTTTAACCACTTCCCACTCTTACACGGAAATCTCAGAGTTCCATGAGTGGAAAAGCTTCTGGTGTCCCCTGATGAAGCTCTTCCGTATGATCTCCTCACCTTCCTTACAGCCACAGCGGAAGTTTGGCCCTGGACATTGGCAAGTAACCGTTCTCCTTTGATGGGGAGAGTCACTCTGTATCATCAGCATCTGATTCTTCTATCATAACTCATGACGACAACGCTGAATCTGTGCTTCAACAGGCTCGCTTTTGTTCCTTGTTTTTAAAAGGAAGAGCTTCAGATAGATGTCCATTCATTATCTTATCACTACCCGAAAGTATGTCAAGAGGCAGATCAACTTTGGAATTAATTATTGGGTTGAAAGATGAAGCACCCCAAAGCAAAGACTAGCAGCTGGTAAGTCGAGAATCTAAAAAAAAAAAAAAAAAAAAAAATCAGTGCGGAGCATGTGGTCTCTATATGGACATATTAAACAGACATTTGACTCTTACAGAACTCTAAAATGAAAATAAGAATCTGCCTGAGTTTTTTAAAGCCCTTCTTGGGCAGTCTAAAACCTGACACTGCTTGCAAGGGATTAGTGTCACAGATAGTGTCCAAAAATAATTGGTAACTTTGTATCAAATCATAAGAAAGTGTCTATTCTAGACATTTAGTGCCTATGGCTTCAAAAGTCACTCAGCAAGATGGCCCATCCCAACACTAGTTTAGCCAGTTAGAACATAAATTTAAAAGATTCCTGTGTCTAAGTCAGAAGACACGTGTAAGTATTCCTCAGCCCTGTGACCAAGAGATGGTTCCATCCCAGAAATCACTGGGGTCTGTGAGATAAAGATGGAAAACCTTTGAGTCCTGTAAAACCCAAAATTAAGATCAGAAAGATACCACGAAACTGTGTGTCAGTATTCTCAGAAACAGACAACCCAAGCTAGGAATTCTTTATCTGGAATGTTTGAGACTAGAAATGCTTTAGATTTTAGAGTTTGGGAGGGTTCATTGGGTTTTGTTTTTGTTTTCTGCAGATTTTGAAATATTTACATAAACTTGATAGCATAGCTTCATTCCTGAGAGAAAATTTCATTTCTGTTTCATTGACACTCCATACATCTACCTGAAGACTGCTTCGCCCAGTATTGCTGGTGCACCTGTCTTTTGACAGTGACCTGTCCCATGAGGTCAAGTGTGAGGTTTTTCTCCTTATGCTATCAGCTCGGTACTCAAGAAGTTTTGGATTCTGGAGCACTTCAGAGTTTGGATTTTCGAATTCCCAGTTACTCAGACAACACCTAGGTCAGAACTGTTTCACTACGTTGCTTTTTACTTAAGTGGGTCAGGAAAACAAATTCCCCAGAATTAAACCAAAGTCATCTGAGATGATTCTGAGAACTTGCAAAGGGGAAATTGTAGTATAACCACTTTGAGCTCATTCTGACTTACAAATAAATGAGACTCAGACTATGGTTACTTTATTTGGCTTTGACAATTAATGAGGAGTACACCCTAATCTGCTCTTCTAGCTGCTGACCTGGCTGCCTCCCCAGTGGCGGACCCCAGATACATGCTGTTTCTCCTGACCACATGCTCATGGTCTATCTCCTCTCTCCTTTCTTTCTTCCTCCTCCTCCTGGTCTCTCCTCACTCCTGTCTTCTTTACCCACAACCAGAGTAATTCAAAACACACCTACCTCTAATCCCTCCAGTAACTGGCTATAATCAGTTTTATTCAACCAATCATTTTTGATTATTTAACCAATCTTTTTTTTTAATCAAGGAACAAGGTTTGCACAACAAAAGCTTATAAATGTGAGAATTGACTCATAGGCCTAGACCTTCCATGTGGAATTTAGCATTCCAATACATAGCAACAGAACAAGCCTCAACAGAAAATGCTGACTTTGTGAGTCACAGACAATCCAGTGGAACTGTCTGAAGACTTGAGTACATCAGAGAACCTGGACTCTGCACCCACCTTCCCTATCAAAGCTTCACAGAGGATACAGAAACACCAGGCCAGAAGTGGCATGTATGCCTTTAATACCAATACTCTGGAGGTAGAGGCAAGAAGATCTCTGTGAGTTCCAGGCCAGCCTGGTCTATAGTACTAGTTCTAGGACAGCTAAAGAACACAGAGAAACTTTGTCTCAAAAAGAAACAAACACACAAACAAACCACTACTGTAGCACTGGTAATCAGAAAAGAGGTCATTGACACAGAAAAAATATAGGAAAAAGACTAGCTATAGGGTCAACCTACCAAACCATCTCCCACCTCACAAAGGAATGCAAGAATAGGACCAGGGGCTGGGCATGTGGTACAATTCTTTAAGCTCATCACTCAAGAGGCAGAGGCAGATAGAGTTCTGGTCTACTTATTGGGTTCCCAGACAGTGAGGATTATTCAGTAAGACCTTATCTCAAAAAATAAAAAAGTTAAAAAAAAAAAAAAACCCAGCAGAGCAATCTTACCCTTCCCCTGTGATGTGGCTTCTCAGAATAGCTTTAAATTGCTGCCAACACATCTAAACACGGGGGATTCCAGAGTCATGAGGGGGATGTTGTCCTGGAACTCTGTGTCAAGGGTCTGCATCAGGCCCAGGCCAGGAGGTTGTAAAGAAACAAGGGTTAAGGGCAGCCAAAGGAAGAAACCAACTGGGTCTTTGGTCCAACGACATCCCTGATCCATCCTCAACCAAACTCTTACCCAACCAAAATCTCAAAGGCAATCCTAAAATGAGCCCTTGGTGATATCAGCCCTGGTCCCTTCTCTCACTGGGTGATAGAATGGGCATCTAATGCTTAAGCTTAGTGTGCCCAGTGCCCAGTTCCTGCAGGTCACTGCAGTGTTAAATTCTAACACACACATGTACAGAGAGAGAGAGAGAGAGAGAGAGAGAGAGAGAGAGAGAGAATTGGCTCACCCTGTACTTCCCAACACATGGTGCAAGTAGTGTTACTATGATATTATCTATAACACGAAATACTTAAAAGTCAAGAACTTCGAAGTTTTCCAAGTATTGTATATCACCTTTTAAAGATCACTAAATCACAACACATAGTCATCTAGAGAGTCCTACAGTTCAATAAGATTCAGCTTATTTTCATCTTGAATTTTCTAAATATATTTGATATAAAATCCCTGTGTTAATACTCCAAAGAGTAGGGACTTGAAAAACACTTTATTATATTTATGCATTTTACTATATAAAACAGAACATTTAATTATCTGGAAATTGTCAAATTTAGGATGAACTTTAATGACATCATCATCGATATAATTTGGCCCATAAACGGATCATGATATTTAACTACTAAACTTTGGTAAAATGATCAAGATGAGACAAATGTATGACTGTTGAAATCCCATCTGAGGAGACAATTTAGGATCTTTACGTTTTAATAGATTACATTTTGTGAAAATTAATGGTGGTGGGCCTCAAATCTCTGTAAGTAGTTACTCGGTGGATTTAAAGCTGGCTTTCCCCATGAGATGGAAAGTTGTCTCAGTGGTTAACAGAAGAGGTATCAGTGGATAACAACATGATCAACACGGTGCCCGGGACAGGACTCGGACAACAAACATTTCAGTTCCTGTGAAGAGAGCTCCTTCCCTTCTGACAGCGTGGACAGCACAATGTCCTTCCCCATTAGCCCAGTTGTTTTTCTCTGCTTTCCCAAATTTAACCAACTTACAAGAAGCACAGACCTCAGACTCTGTGGCTTACATTTCAGGAGGAAAAATCATTTTTAAAAACTTTGATTTTAAAGATTACCAGGGTTATGTAGGGAATGATAGCTCACGCGTGGTCACAGGTGTGGGTTTCTGAATCTTATTGGGCGGTTGGTGATTCCCATTGCTCTGACAAGACTGGAGCAGAAAGGAGACTGTGGGCACGCATGCACACAGCATGCCACTAGCCTGCCACTGCCTAGAGAGAAAGAGAGGGCTCTGGCAGCGCCACACCGAGAAGTGCTCACTTGTTCTACTTGCTTGGCTTGAAGGCGCCTCCGTGAATGGAACGCAGAGAAGTCCTCCACGACGAGGAGAGCACAATGACAAGCCCCGATAACACAAGAAAGTCCAGGGTTCCAAGAGCTTTTTTGACATGGCGGATGATAGCTGGACTGGATATGCACCCCCACTTAAGCCAGGGAGGGCCTGACTTAAATAGGAAGGGAGAGGGGGAGGAGGGTGACAGCAAGGCGCAGGTCAAATGGAGGTCTTAGACCAAGTCAGGACCCTGGGTTCTGGGGGCGTGGCCAAACACCTGCCATTGCCCCATTGGGATCAAGGTTCGAGGCCTATGCCACACCAAAAACCAAGACACCCTTTCACAGCCCCACAAGATTATATGTTCGTGTTCCTGAGGAGGCCAGAAAAGGGCACCATATCCCCTGGAGCTAGAGTTATAGGTAGGTGTGACGGGTCCAACAGGAGTGCTGGGAACCAAACTCAGGTCCTCAGGAAGACCAGTCTGTGTGCTGTTAACCACTGAGACATCTCTCCAGCCCACGTGGAAAGTCAGCTTTAAATCCACCGAGTAGCTACTTATAACAATTTGAGAGTTGGGAGCAGAGAATATGACTGTCATTGTGGAATACTTGTGGGAAGTTCCTGAGATTGTATTCCTTTGGTAAAAACCACAACATTGACCACTTTTATTAACATAAATAAAATATTTGTATTAATGATATAAGTGTATATGAGAAAGGGCAGAGAAAGGAATACAATGGGTCTGGACAAAATCAGAATGATCAGGAAATAATTAATTACCTTTAGATTATTCACAACTTTAGACAATACCATTGACTGCAAAAGCATGGTATAAAAATAAAGTCCAACAGAGACTCTTGAGAAAGTCGCCCTGAAGTGAAGAAGCTACACCCCAGGAGCGAGAAACCTGGATGAGAGGACTAGCACAGGGCAGTTGTCTTTAGAGTGTGGTCCCCCAGCCCAGCAGCAGCACCTGGAAACACCTCAGAAACAAACCCTTTGACCCTCATCCCAGACTCACTGACTCTGGAGCTTTGGGAAGGGGTGGGAGGGCTGCAGAGATGCCTGCTTTACCCAGCCCTCCAGGAGACAAGGAAATCGATTTCAGAATCATTTTCTTCACCCTGGTGACTGATAACAGACGTTAATCCAGGTAAAATAATCATATTAAAATAAAGGATGGAACAACTCATGGAGGAAAGCAGCTGATTTTATCAAAAGATCAATGATCCGAGGATGGGATTTTCAGTTCATTTCTAATTCTGTCCCCAGATCTTCCAGGCAGCTAATTCATTACCCCTATACCTTGTTCCCCCTTCCAGTTTGTATGGGCTTCAATGAAAGCAAACTGGACAACTTGTAAGGACTAATGAGATACAGGGGCTGTGCGGGAAGAGAGCATGCCTCAGAGGTGGGCCGTTTGAAGACTACTTTAGCTAGGAAACAAACAAGCAAGAGGTGAGATGGCTGGAGAACCACAGGGGCGCCACCTGCTGGCATTTACTTACATGTACACCTCAAACTATAGGTAGACAGTATGTACTTAGGCTTCAGAGTATACTTTTTACTTACATATACTTCAGATGATACAATAGAAACTGTTTACTTAAATTTACATCAGACTATAAAAAACAAGGATTTGTAGAAATCTCTAAAGTACAAGTATACAGCAAGGTAAGGTAATGAGATACAATTTTTTTTAAGAGAGGAGTGAAGAAAGAGAGGAAGAGGAAGGGAGGAGAGGGGAAACAGTGAAAGGAAGAAAGGAAGGGAGGGAGGGGTAGGAGAGAGGAAGAGAAAACAATGAGATCCAAGAAAAATAAGGGTAGAAAAATAAGATGAAGCCATGAGTGAGCCAGCAGTGGCCACATTTCAGCTTAAAGTTTACTTGTAAACATGGCAAGGTCCACAAGAATACAGTAAATCGATGACTTAGAAAAAAACCCATTCCTTCTTAACATGGAATCCAGGGAGAAATGACCACTCAGGACTACTACTTTACTGAGCAACCTTCTCAGTACTTTTTTATCCTTTTTTTGAGATGAAAATTTGGTGGTGAAAAATCTCAAGCTGTACCCACTCTCAGGACTAAGCAGTGACTATTTCCTGCAGATATTTGAGAATGGAATTTGAAGATCAGAGAGTCAGGAATAAAACTATAAATGAGGAACTGAAGAGATGGCTCAGCAGTTAAGGAATCAGGCTCCCCCTCCGGAGGACCCTGGTTCTGTTCCCAGCACCCACAGTGAGATGGGTCCTCCCACAGCAATCATTAATCAAGAATATGCTCCCACAGATCCGCCTAACAACAATCTTATGGGTTGAACTGAAGTTCCTCATTCCCAGATGACCTTAGCTTGTGTCGAGTTGCCGAAAAACTCAGCAGCACAATTGGCCACTTGTCAATGTATCACACAAATAGATCACTATTAAGCCACAGCCTGGTCCCCTAAATCTCATGCTTACTTCATAATCTAAAACATAATCCACTTTTAAATGTTCCCCGAATCCTTGAAAACCCCAATGGCTTAAAAGTCTCAGCTATCAAGTGTAAGTTCATAGGAATATCGAATACAAGTCACATACATCCAGCATGTTATCAGTCTAAGTGGATGATCCTATTCCGAAAGAAAACAGCCAAGGATGCAGCAATGAATACTCACGTCAGAGCACAATCAAACCCAGCAACTAAAACACCAAATCTTGCGATTCCAATGATCCCAGCGCCTGAAACTTGGGGTATATATTATTCTGGGTTCCAACACTGCTACATCATGCCAAGCCTTGTCTGCTCTCCATAACCCCTTCAGTCCCTGGGTTGCCACTACAACTAAGGCTGTGTCTTTACCAAGGGCCTCTCCTGGTCTCTCATAATGCCAAGCCTCGACTGATCACCACGACCCCTTCATGCCTTTAAAATCACCTCGAACACCCCCCACACATTACGAAGTTGAGCTTCCAGCTTGACATGCAGCCTTGCCCTTCTGGATGCAGCTTAAGGTCTGGGTACAAACATTAAGGAAATACTTCCCAAAAGATTCCACCTCAAGGATGCTTGTCTCCTATCAGTCATAGCTGATCCCTTAGCCCCAGCTAGCCAGAACCTACAGATTTTTAATTCAAATAAGTCAAATGAACAGCCATGACAGGGTCTTTGAGAGACTCTCAAGCTTCCCTCTGAATTTTCGCAAGCCAACCCTCCCTATCTCCATTGCTCTCAATGTTCTCTTCAAGGCTCCCCCAGGACAGCCCATTAGGTTCTAAGCACTCACCGGCTTCTCCAGCCCAAGGTTCCAAACTCTTTCTACAAAAATCCTCCTCAAAACAGCATGATTTTCAAGTCTGTCATAGCAATACCTCATGATCCCAATAACAATTTCTGCCCTAGTTTGCTTTCTACTGTTCTGAAAATCACCACAACCAAAAGCAATGTGGGGAAGAAAGGGTTTATTGGACTTCTGGTTCCACATCATAGTCCATCATTGAGAGAAGTCAGGCAGGAACCTGGAGGCAGGAATTAAAACAGAGACCTGGAGGGAGGGCTTGTTCTTTCTTAAACAACCCAGGAGCGCCTGCCCCAAGGGTTGTACCACCCTCAATGGGTTGGGTCCTCTCACATCAATCATTAATCAAGAAGATGACCCCATAGGCTTACACCAATCTAATTTGAAGGCATTTTCTCAATTAAAGTGCTCTCTTCCCAGATGACCTCAGCTTGTGTCAAACTGACAAAACCCAGCCAGCAACTGAAGGTCTCCTCCTGGGTCATGATCCTCCTGTTGCTACCTCTTATTTCTATCAGGAATTCATCAGGGCTACTCTGCTCTTTTCTTTTCATATGTCATAAACATAAAAATAAAAAACATAAAGGAAAAGGGATATTGTCCATCTTCCGTTTTAGAAATATTAATGCACCCTTAAACAATTTCAATATCAACAACGACAAATCAAACACAAAGGACCGTTTCCTGCCTTCTGCCCTGTTCACATATAATACTGCCAATTCTCCAGTGTTATCTTAAGAACCATAAAATACACAAGGAATATTCGCAGGGACCCTGTGGCCCTGGTGTAGTCATGGAAAAAGTAGGACTGTTTACCATACACCGTGTGCATTACAGCCAGCTACCCACACATGGTCTGTGTTAGGTAATAACATTCAAAGTTATGGGTGGTTAGGATTGAGGTGGTTTTTTTTTCAGACAGTTTTGCTGTATAGATGAAATCAGCTGGAACTCACTAGTAACCCAGGCTAGCCTCCATTTTGCAGCCATCCCCCTTCCTATAAGTAACAGTATGAAAAAGAGGCAATACAGGATTTTTGTTTTCCTCCTCTCTTGTTCTTCTTCCTCCTTCCCCTCCTCCTCATCTCCCGCCTCCTCCTCCTTGTTTTTCAGTGCAGTGGGTGCTATGGGTGCATGCCCACAGCTTCACACTGTTGCAGGGAATCATTTTGTTTTTTCCTTACTAAAGAAAGAATTTTCAAGTAGCTACACCAAGAGAGAGGAACACTACTAGTAAAGTCAGGCTCCCAACTGCAGATATCCAGGAGGGACAATATGAAAATCAGTTGAGACCCTGCAGGACCACGTCATTATTCGATGATGAATATACAAAGCCCTTCCAAAGGCAAACACCTATGACTTTCAGCTGGGCACAAGAGCGGGTGCCAGAGTTTGTAATAGCAATGTACCACTGCCCTCTAGTGTGTAACCTAAGAAGATAACATACTGAGGAAAAGAAAAACTAACAGACAGCATACCAGGTTATTGTTTTGTTTTGCTTTCTGAGTCAGGGCTTCACCTAGCCTGGGTTGGCCTTGAACCCCTAATCTTCCTGCCTCTACCTCCTGCCTCCTCACCTAGAGAAGCTGGGATTGCAGCCCTGTGCCACCATGCTCAATTGAGATTATTTTTATCTGCAAGTCTTGAAGCATTCTCTTTCCAGGTGAATGAAAGAAGCAGAAAGAGTAAGAGTAACCCCATGTTGCAGGACTCCAGAGCTGCAGGGCTGGGACCAGACCTCAGGCTGCAAGACTGACGGCTCTCCAAACGAGGCTGTTCCTCACACATCCCCTTCCTAACCTGTGTCCTCAGTTTGGGTCATCTTTCGGGGGTTCCCTTTGTCGCCTGGGTCACTGCTTTCAACCGCATAACTCCCTGCTCAAGTCTCTTCATCCCTATGAGCTCAGGGCTCAATCACAAGTTCAAATCCTTACAATGGTTTAGCTAAAAAAACAACAACAATGGTTAATGAGGCCTCGTTGACAAGAACAGTCTATTATCAGCAAGCTAATGACCACTTAGGCCATGGTGGGGATGCCAGCCTACAATTAGGTCTATAGTGATGTACAAACAGAGAGGGACTTTGTGATGGTTAAACACGATCCTTTAGTCCAATTGTTCACTGGGGAAGAAATAAAACAAACCTTAGATCCCCACCTGAGAAAGCCTAAAACTCACACTTGGGAATGCTAGGCAGTGACTGTTAGCCCACAAATCGAGATATTTCTTAACAAGCATGTAAGCCCATATTCTTTTAAAAATTCTCTGCACTGAAGGAAGATTCCCCCACCCCACCCCCATGGTTCATAGAACAGTATTTTTTTTTTACAGTATTTACAGTATTTTATATTTTACTTCACTTTGCCTATTGCTAGTTTCTAAAGCTTTTCCTCTGAATGTGTATCATCTGTGTCAACATTAAAGATGTGTTAAATCTTGACAAAATCTCTTAAGGTATTGAAAAGTATCTGAGTGTTAACTATTGGAATCCAAAGAAGCATGAAGTTTTTACAACTACATGGGAGTGGTTCGCTCTATTGAAGAACAGTGTTTGGTTGCAGAGTGAGGTTGGCCAGCAATGATGTAAAGCACTTACTTAGCATGAGCCAGGCCCAGGATTTGAGAAAATAACAATTAGGTTTGGAGGTCAGACCACGTAGAACAGTGTTTGCTGGGTAATTTTCCGAAACTAATGCCTTTGAGATCCTTGCCTTCGAGACACCTTGCTGGTAACAAGATGCCACAGCCAAGCACCTAATGTCTTTAAGAAAGGGATATCTGTCCCTTTGCTCATTGTTAGGACAAAAGACCACACAAAAGCAGCTTGAGAAAGCGGGGTTGGTTTTAGCTCACACTTTAACAGTGTGAGCAGTCTATCATAGCAGGAAGTCCTGGCAGCAGGAGCCTAGGGTGGCCTGGTCACACAGAGCCTACAGTCAGAAAGCAGAGAGCCGGGTGAGATGGTTCTCAGCCATCTTTCTTCTTGTTTCGAGTATGGGACCCCAGATTATGGAATGTTGCCACCCACATTTAGATTGAGTCATTCCACCTTAATTAGCCCAGTCTAGACAATCATTCAGAGACGGGCCCAGGGGTTTGTCTCCAAGTGTTCCAGATCCTATCAATCTGACAACTAACATTAACCATCACAGAAGGTGAATAATTACAAAAATCTCTTTAAGATCCTAGCAGAAGAAGGGACAGATGCATCCTCATCTGTATGCTCCTTCTTCTCTGCACTTTCTAGCACAGAGATTCCTTGGGGAGGTGGGGCGGGGGGTGCGGGGGGGGGCAGTTAGTCAGATGTTGACATCTAGAGAGCTGTCTTTCTGAGAAAGGCATACCTAACAAGAGTCTTGAGCTGCTGGACAAAGCAGAAGAAATCCAGTCGAGATGGTGAGAGGACTTTTAAAAAGGAGGAAGCAGGTACCTCCTAACCCCAACAATCCAGCTTGAGCTGCAGTTTCTCCTGCTCACGAATAAGTCTGACAACCTTCCTCACTGCAATGCTTTCTGTTTGGTTGATTGTTTTGCTTTGTTTTCAAGATAGGGTCTGTGTCGCCCTGGCTGTCCTGGAACTCATTCTGTAGACCTGAATGGCCTCAAACTCACAGAAATCCAACTGCCCCTGCCTCCCAAGTACTGAGACTAAGGGCATGTGCTACCAAGCCTGGCTGCTCTGCTTTTTAAACAAATATTTATTTGGGGGTGGGGTGCATGACCCTGTGCACACATGTGAAGGTCGGAGGACAACTAACAGGAGTGAGTTCAAACTCCAGTCCTCTGGCATAGCAGCAAGCACCTTTACCCTCCGAGCCATCTCCCTGGGCCCCTCCTACACTTGTGAATGAATCTCAGCAACATCCTCTGGGTCCACACGTCAAGTTTCTTACCCATCCTCTCTATCTGTTCAGCTTTACTGGTCTCTTATCCATCTGTCTAAAAGCATTCTTGAATTTTTCTCTATACTTAAAATTCAACACTGCAAGCCCTTATATTGCCATAGTCTCCTCTCCGGGTCATAGAAAGATAAAGCAGTGTGGAGACTCCGTAATTTACAAAAGGAAAACAACAATAACTGTGCTGGAAGGGTATATAATTTAGGAGCAAAAGAATGAATAGTTCTCCACTGAAAACCATGGTGATCCATAAACGATGAGATGTAATTAAATCCTGAGCGGAATTGTCAGGCTCTAAGCGCCTATAGCTGAAGGGAGGCAGGACTGGGAATCCCCCAGGACTCGATGGTTTGAGATGATGCTTTGTGTGGACATAGCAGACAAACTTGTGCATGAGATTCAGCAGCATCATCCTGCCGTATGAAAAGAGCAGACACTGTAGAGTTGGCTCAGCTAGGAAAACATTCATCATGAGGGCCTCAGGTCAGATCCTCAGAGTTCCAGAGTTCGTGTAAAAGCTAGACAATGCCTCCAGTACAAACCTGTTCTACCAGAACTGGGAAGGGAGACTGGGCATCCCTGGTGCTTGCTGGCTTGGTGAGCATCAGGATCGGTGAGACTTTGTCTCAAAAAAGTAGAGCGTGCTCAAGGAAGAAATCCAACACTGGCTTTTCACAGACACGCACACATGCACACAAGCATATAAACACGTGTAAAAATTTTAAAGAGGGTAGAAATTTTTAAGCAATCTTACTTAAAATGGCGGCTTTGTGGATGGGGACGGTTAGGTTAAATTCCACTGTTAGGGTCCATGCACCCATGGTTAACCCCTTGTGGCTTTATCAAGAGGACTGTCAACAAGTGGTGGTAAATGCCTGGGATCCCACTCACAAGAACCGGAGGTAAAAGGATCAGGAGATCAAGGCCAGTCTAAGCTACATAGAGAATTTGAGGTCAGCCTAAGTTACTTAAGACTGCCTTAAGTCTGGAGAGATGGCTCAGTGGTTAAGAGCATGGACTGCTCTTCCAGAGGTCCTGAGTTCAATTCCCAGCAACCACATGGTAGCTCACAACCATCTGTAATGGGATCTGAGGCCCTCTTCTATTGTGTCTCACATACAGAAAATAAGTAAATCAAAAAAAAAAAAAAAAAAAAAAAGGACTGCCTTCGGGGGGGAGGTACTGCCTTTGGGGGGGAGGAGAAGAAAAAAGAAGGAAGAGGGGGAGGAGAAAAGAGGAGAGAGAAGAGAAGAAAGAGAAAAGAAAAGATATGAAAGACTTCACACACAAGTACTCTGTCATAATGTAATGCAATCAAGTAAGGCTCTCCTCTACCACTCACAACTCACAAACTAAGTAACTCACAACTCAATAAACAACTAAATAAACTTTGACTTCTAATGTCATTTTATTACAGCAATGAAGGAAAAGGTGATTGACAGATATGACTGTAGTAGACCAGTACATAGAAGATAACAACTAGTCAGTAAATGTTTATGATCAAAGGTGAAGTGTTTATTATACACATTATCATAAGATCATCCGTTCTCCCACCTTATGACCCTCACTCGGTGGTTAAAGCATGTATGATAAACTGATTATGGTGCTGCATGTCTGTAATCTCAGTTCTCTGGAGGCAGAGGCAGAAGTATCATGAGTTCAAGACCATTCTCAGCTGTGGAGTAAGTTAGAGGATAGCCTGATCTTGTCTCAAAAAAAAAAAAAAAAAAAAAAGGACATATTGATTATTGTTTTATTAACTCTGAAACTAGATTCAGCTTTTAATTCAGAATCTCTCAGTGTGTTTGACACACTGATCAGGGACACTTACTCTTTCTTAGTTGTGTAAAATAATGGTACAAGCTGGGGAGAGGATGAGGAAAGTACACATGGCACATGGTAGCTTGTGTCTGTAATCCCAGAACTCCTGCAATGAGATGGGTGCTTGAGACAGGAGAATTCCTGGAAGCTCCTGAGCCAGCTAGGCCCTGGGTACACAGCAACAAACTATAAAATAAACAACACTTCAAACTGGATGCAAGGACTGATTCCAGGTATTCCCCTATCCTCTATGTGTGCACCATAATATGTGTGCACAAGCACACATACACACACACACACACACACACATCATAGCCACACAAAAGAAGAGCTATCTACCCATAACTACATACTGCATTCATATGATCCTGAAACTTTAGGAAGGATACAAACTACATGACACAAAGAAAGCAGGGGTATTTCTAGTGTGTAGTAAGTAGAAATAGCCCATCTATCAATGTCTGCTCAGTGACTCAAATTTTCAGTTCACGCCAACACAACGTAGCCCTTCAGATTGGCTCAAGGAACCCTGCACTTGGAGGAATAAGCCTTTTTACAGCCACAGGTGGTAGGGGAGCAGGTGATTAGTGAGGCCTGTATACTCAGCCCTGGCTTGTTCCACTGGGGTCAATTACACAGCTGGTTACAAGCATGTGTTTGCACCTGTTCAAGCCTTCAAATGTGCTGATCCCACATTAATTAAACTACTCCTTAAAAGCAGGTTAAAAATGAATTAGACCCTGCCATCCTGTGGCGGTCCCAGCCTTCCCTTGGTGGCTCTTCATCTATAAGAAGTTGTCTATCGAGGGTATGGAGCCATGTTTCTTTGTGATTAGGGAGGGCTGAGTCATGCCCCGTCAATTAGCGCTGCCACCACGTAGTGAAAACACTTGTTAGTACGTAGCACATGTTAGCGATTAATTAATAAAGCTTGATTAGCCGAACTCGCTCATTTCCTGTGTAAAACACACAGCCACCGCCCAGCACGAGGCCCACAGAGTGAAACAGGGATGTCAGCAAAGTAAAATAAAAGGCAGTTCTGGCGACAGTCTATGTCTTTTCTAATGAGTTAAGGGACCACAGCCCATAACTAACCGTACCGTTTTCCAAATATCATGTGTTCAAATTGCTTAAGTTGTCAGGGAGGTCTGGTATTTCACCCTCAAAACCTCTGAAAGGAGAAAAAAACCAGCACACTGACAAATAAGTGTGGGGGTTTGTCTAGGTGGGATGGGTAGAAAGGGGGTTTGTCTAGGTGGGATGGGTAGAAAATGTGGTACCACATACGTGTAAGATTCACAAAGTTCTTATAGAACACGTGACATGAACATTTAACTTGCATGCCTTAATACCACTGTTGCTTTTCTTCAGTGTCGTTTGTAGTAGTTATTATTGCTTCCATAACCAGCAAATGCAGTTCCATAACCTCCATAGCTCATCATAGTCAGAAATAAGACAGTTTAATTGGTTAAGATCAACACACCATGGAGCTCCAGATTCCCATTTCCACTGAGCATCTCCAAACTTTCAGGAGGCATACCCAATCAAATTCCAAACTCTAAGCCTGTGGCCACTCCCTTTACCAAGTCTGTAGACTTGGTAAACAACTCAGGCAGGTAACACAGCCCACACCAACAGTTTAGACTGGAAACAAAAAACATAAAGCTTTACAATTAGTTAATAACAAGGCTAAGCAAATGTGGTGGTTAGTTTTAATTGTCAGTTTGATGAAATCTAGGATCACCCAAGAAGCAAGTATCAGTAAGATATTGTCTGGATCAGGTTGGACTGTGAGCATGTCTGCAGGGAGTTGTCTTAATTACTAAAGTTAATTGATGTAGGGAAGATACAGCCCACTGCGGGAGGCACCATTCTCTAGGCAGAAGATCTATACCTGCATAAGAATGGAGAAACTGAGCTAAGCACAAGCAAAAGGGAAAGTGAAAATGTTCTTGACTGTAGATGTGATATAACTAGCTGCTTCAAGTCCTGCCACTGTTACTTGACCATTTGCCCATAATGATAGATTATAACCAGGAATTAAGAACTAAAAATAAATCTTCTCTTCCCTAAGGTGCTTTTTATCAGGATATTTTATCATAGCAATAAAAATAAAACTAGGACAGTAGTAGATAATCCACCCATTGAATAAAGTTTGCTCACATAAGGTGGAGAACAGTTACCCCTAGCTGTAAACCAACACCAATCAGCACAAAATTATGGGTCATTGTGACCAATGAGAAGTTTCTCACTAGGTGTGAACTATCCTCAAGGATGGAGAATAGGAAACCAAACCAATGCCATAGGTTTCCTAGTAGTGCCATAGGTCTCTAGTTTGCCGCTGACCAATTCTGGAGACCTTGGGCTGAGACAGATGAAAGAAACTGCCAGACAGGGTCTCAGCCACACTACTGTTTGAGTGCCCCTGGGTGTTCTGAACACTACTGGAAGCCAGTCAAAGAATCAAAGGGAGAAAGCATTCAGGCACAAAATAGAATAAAGTTCTGTCTTGGGAGCAGCAAGGATAGAACTGGATAGAACTGGAGGATATCAGGTTAGAGGAAAGCATCATAGTTTAGACTGGGAGCAAGACAAGCATCCAGGATCTCCCTCACATGCAGATGCTGAAACTCAAACTCAAAGCCAAGAAAGCAGAAGGCAGAACGGTGGTACTAAAGCCTGGAAAGGATGCAGGGGGCAGGTGGGAGAATGTTGAAGGGACAGCAGGAGTGAAGTTGGATGTGAGGAATCAGTCCTGTCTTAGATAGAGCACAGTAAGGAGACCGTGACTGACAAGCAATAGAGTGTTTAAAAATCATTAACGTCAAGAATAGTCCCACCTCAAGAGAGATTATATATGTCGGATTATACATGTACAGGACAAATCTTGATGCCATCGCTACATAATGTGCACATCTGTTTAAATGTCACACTATACCACAGGAATACATCTAACTGCTAGATTTTCATTAAAAATCAAAGCACATTTCTAGACATTCAATTTTGAAATGCAGGAGGTTCATTAGTCACCAACTTAAGGGGTGGGGGGAGACCCGTTTTGACTCACAGTCTCAGGAGTTTTAGTCTGTGGCCTGTTGGTTCCACTGTCTTCAGCCTGGGATGAAGTAGAAAGAGGAAGCTGTTCCCCTCAAAGCAGACAGGAAGCAACGAGAAACAGGAACCGTGAGGAGCCAATACATTCCTTTCGAGGATAAAACATGCCCCAGGTCACTTACCTCCGCCAGATAGGGCTCCACCTCCTACAAATCCCACGACTATGAACTCATAATGGATTACCCCTCTAGTGAAGTCAGTGTCCTCCTGACCCAGTGATTTATCAATGGAGCCACTAGCTAGAGGCCAGGTTTTAACGGGTCATACTTCTTTTGACCATTTTATCTTTGCACATGTGCAGCCTGGACCAGCAGGTCATTCTTCAGTAGCAGGGTCCTGAGAGGGAGGACCAGGAAATGAGAACATACAGAACATAGGAGAGCTCGAGATGAAGAGATCTTACACAGGCTGATGGCAGCCCCATGCTAAGCAGCTCACTAGTAAAAAGATATAAAGAGCGAGAACCAGTACCAGGTTGCTGAGTCACCCAGAAGGTTCAACATTAACAAGGGAGTAAGGAAACAGGTACACTAATGCCACCAGTATTTAGGGGATTGAACTTCAGGGCTCACTTGCATGCTAATGGCTTCAGCCACTGAGCAGTCTCCCCAGTCCCAGACTGTTTCTTTGGAATGATCGTTTCTTACTAGAAATCCTGAAGGAGAAACACCACAAAGAATTAAGAAGCCTGCCCACTTAGACCTCACAGGAGAAGAATAGCCCTATGGAATTGTGAAGAAAGTTTTATTCATTGCCCAACCCCATCCACTGGGTAACACTTGGGCAATGTGGTAGCTTGCCCACCCTCAAGTAGTCTTTCATAAAGTGTTTCAATGGGATATTTTTCAGGATGCTAGATGAGAGGCAGAGGAACCATGCACAGCTCCTCACACCATCCTGAAAGTCGCCCATTGAACCCAACAAGCCCATAGAAATTGGTGACTACTGAACACAGCTGTAAAATTAAAAAAATAAAACAGTAAAAAAAAAAAAAAAAAGCGTGAAAGAAATCACTTCCTGTGGCTGTGGCTGTGGCTGTGACTGAGGCTGTGGCTGTGGCTGTGGCTGTGGCTGTGGCTGTGGCTGTGGCTGTGGCTGAGGCTGTGGCTGAGGCTGTGGCTGTGGCTGTGGCTGTGGCTGAGGCTGTGGCTGAGGCTGTGGCTGTGGCTGAGGCTGTGGCTGTGGCTGAGGCTGAGGCTGAGGCTGTGGCTGTGGCTGTGGCTGTGGCTGAGGCTGAGGTTGTGGCTGAGGCTGAGGCTGTGGCTGTGGCTGTGGCTGTGGCTGTGGCTGAGGCTGAGGCTGTGGCTGAGGCTGAGGCTGAGGCTGTGGCTGTGGCTGAGGCTGAGGCTGAGGCTGTGGCTGTGGCTGTGGCTGAGGCTGTGGCTGTGGCTGTGGCTGTGGCTGAGGCTGAGGCTGTGGCTGAGGCTGTGGCTGTGGCTGTGGCTGTGGCTGTGGCTGAGGCTGTGGCTGTGGCTGTGGCTGTGGCTGTGGCTGAGACTGTGGCTGTGGCTGTGGCTGTGGCTGTGGCTGAGGCTGAGGCTGAGGCTGAGGCTGAGGCTGTGGCTGTGGCTGAGGCTGTGGCTATTTAGGGTATCAAACTCAGTATCCTCCAGGAAAACCCTGAAAGGAGCTTATGGAAACTGGTCTTGAAGTACCAGTGTGCTGACAATCTGAAAGGAAGAGAAAACTGAAATAAATTCCTCAGGCTTACAAAGCTCTCTCAGATCCCGAGAAAACAGAATTACATAACAAAGGAGAACAGCAATTAAAGAGGATGGCTCCCTGTGGTTTTGGCTCCCCAGTGGATACCTTTGGTGCTTTTTGGAAGTGAAAACGGAACTTAAAGAAAAGGACAGTAAAGAACCTACACTCTCAATGACTTTAGAAATTTTGCATAACGGGCTGCTGACAAAAATAAGTGCTAGGAAAATGAGAGGGGAGCAGCGGAATGCTGTCCCAATGGCCAAGGTAGCACCAGGACAGTCAGCAAATTCTGGTGTGTGCGTGGATTTGGAGGCCATGGAGGTAGATTCTGAGACTATGGTAGAGACCAATAACCAGGGCTAGTCTAGCTTAGAGATAAAAGTCTGGTTTGTACGAGACAGATGCAGTAAGAATCGTGAACAAATTGTAGGGCTACTTAGAGAGTCAGGAACAGTGGGATTTGTGTAGATTGCAACTCAAACGTTTGTGGGAATGTACGAGCTAACAAAACAAGCGGGAGGATTAAAGGGAGCCTGATCAGTGAGAGATGGGGCGGGGCTCAGATGAGGGCCGTGGAGGAGGGGAACCAATGCGGACAAAGCATGTATGGTGGGCGTGTATGCGAGCACCATAATGTATCCCATCACTTCGTATACAAACCTAAAAACTAACTCTTTTTAAAAAGTGGCACTGAGACCCTTGGGAAGCTCAGCCAACTCTAGATACAGTGAGGGGGGAAAGAAGACCGAGAAAGCAGAACAGGAAGGAGACTCACTACGCCGCGCCTTGGGCAAAGCCACCTTTAGTGGATGTGCTTTCTCTCTGCACCGGGAGAAAGTAGATGTTTCCAGATTTCCTGAAATCCTTTAGAAAATGGATGATAACTCCATCTTGTACCCATACTCCAACACTGGAGGTACCAATTCCAATACCTGGCTCTCCTCCAATATTGCATTAAGAGTCCCTGAGTTTGTTGCTGAAGAAACGCCACATTTTCGGCTTATGTCAGCATTCCTGAAACCAGGAAATTCTTTCCTTTAGAAAAAGAAATAAAGAGAAGCCAAGAAGTCAGGACAGAGAAAAAAAAAAAAAGCTAGAAGGCATGTTGTAGAAAAAGATCAGGATTTTTCTACCACTTTTTACAACTTTTAGAAATATGTATTTATTTATGAGTGTGCTTGTACATGCCACAGCACACATATGGAAGTCCGAGGACAGTGCACACTGAATCTCCCCCTACCATGAAGATCCAGAAGATCAAACACTCGTTGTAACAGGTCCCCAGATTTTATTAGGTCCCCCAGACCTTAGCACAACTGTTGCCATGATGGAACTACCATTCAAGCCTTGGAACCCAACACATAGGCAGCCACACTGAGAGAGAGAGAGAGAGAGAGAGAGAGAGAGAGAGAGAGAGAGAGAGAGAGAGAGAGAGAGAGAGAGAGAGAGACCCAATTCATCAAAGTCCATAGTTCTTCAAAATCTCTAAACGTACTAACCTTGCTTTTGGGCTTCTATAGTTCCATTTCTGGCTAACTGCTCTTGCTAACTGAGGTGTGTCAACCCAGAATGTTGTTTTCGTGCTTTAAAGGCCCACCCTGAGAAAGGCTTGGAACTGTGCTGGGATCACAAACACCCAAATGTAGTCACCGTCACCGGCTGGCTAATAAAGACTTTCTATTGACTTAAACCTGCCTGGGAGTAGTCGTCACTGGTGGATACTTCACAACAAAGTCACCAAGCATTGGCAAGTGCCTTTGCCTGCTGAGCCATCTCACTAGGCTCCACCCACCTTAGATCACGTGAGCTGCAGTGCATCTAGGATAATCTATGAGTCAGCAGACTGAGAAAAGCTGAAACAAAAACAGAGAGCGCATCACGAAGATGACAAGGGGTTCTCCATCATACTGTGAAGACTTACGGCTTGGATAAGAATTATCCTCCAAAGAAGGCTCATGTAGTGAGGGCGTGGTTTGCACGCCTGAGAGTTGAGTGGCTCCCGGAGCTAAGTGCATCAGTTGATTAGCCCGCTGGTGAGTTGGAACTCAATGGCCTAGTTTTAAGAGATGGGTCCTGATTGGAGGAAGCAGTTACTGGAGCGGAGCCTTTTGGGATTATATCTTTCTTGTCCTTGAATGCCCCACCCCCATGCTATCTCCTTGCCTCTCTTTCTCTTCTTTTTCCTTTTCCCTTCCCTGCTCCTTCCTGACCACACACTGCCATCTTACTGCACATCACCTCAGCCCAAGGCAGCAGAACTGAACAACTCTTGAACCCAAACCTCTGCCACCGTAAGCCAAAGTAGACCTTCCTTTCTTTCTTCCTTCCTGTCATTTTCTGAGGCGTTTTGTCACACGGACACAAAGCTGATTAACACAGGACCTTACCTGACTAAGAAGTATGATGAAGATAAATTTTGTAGAGAAAGGGGGTCAGTAGTGTTCCTGCCCTTTAGTGAGATGAGGGCAATGGTTTGGAGTCCAGTGTGTGTGTGTGTGTGTGTGTGTGTGTGTGTGTGTGTGTGTTCAACCTCTACATGCAATAATGTTGACACACCTAACATTAACGTCCTCTCGGCCCCGACCCCATGACTGTGGAATTAAATCCTGAACTGAGCAAGAGCGACAACTTCATGCCTGCCATTAAACTGATATTATTGTTTTAATTTTCCCTTCCTCTTCTTAATTTTCTTAATACAATGATCATAACACTGCATTGTTCTGGGGGAAATGTGTGATAAAAAAAAAAATACTTTAAAAGATCTTGAAAATATAAGCAGCCTTAAGTGTCTTCATTGGCACAGGCTTAACAAGAGTTGAATACAGAGAGAAAATCTGTGCCTGGATACTGGAACAGCTATGTGCAAAGATGTCAGGTGAACTTCATTAGCAGAAAAAAAGGGGAATGAAGGGAAGACATTTCTTTTCTGAAATAACCGTCTTGAGTCAGGTGGATTTCATCTCCAGCATATGCCACAAGTTCGTGTAACAGAGAAAGCCCAAGCAACCATTTGCAGTTTACCCAACTGAAATCCAATGTGCGGGAGGAACACAGAACCTGCTATGGTTTTGTTATTTCTGTACTAACTAGGTGTCACTGAGGAGTAGAAAGGACAGTCTGACCTGGACAGCCATGACAGGCAGACTCTAGAAGCCAGTACACTGGTGCTGACAGCTCCATGATGCATGAAAACCTCTTGGTTGACCTTTCTGTACAGCACCTGTCTTTGGAGACACTGCCGTCTTGCCTTTTAGAATTTCACTACAGAGCATTGCCTGCAGGCACAGCACAAGCTACAAACCTAATGACTTGAGATTCACTCCCCTTTGAAGCAAGCAAGCTCTGCTTCTAAGAGATATGGCAGACCTACCACAGAGAAGGCACTGCACAAAGTGTGTGATTGCCAGCTCTTCACCCAGACAAATACAGACCCTACAGCAGCAGAAGTGTGGTGAGCTCTTCAAAGACCTGAACGCAACGTTCCTCTCAGTCACACCTGTGTATTCTGTATTCCTACATACTATCACCAAGGAGACATGACCCCAAAGACACAGAATGGCACTCCTTGCCATCCAAAAACTATCTATTAATAAAATCCACAAACCTGGGTCAAAATAAGAACGTTCATTGATATAAATTTCATTCATAAATGGCTGCTGTCTAATCTTTTAAAAAATATACATGAAATTAAAGCATAGCCCCTTTTAATGACTAATAATTGTTTTTTTAATTAATTCTTTTTATTTTATGGAGTGTTTTTTTTCTGCATATATATCTGTGTACCACACGTGTGCAGCATCAAAGAAGACCAAAAGAGAGACCAGTTTCCTCTTGAACTGGAGCGATAGATAGTCTTGAGCTGCCATGTGGGTATTCAGACTAAACTGGGGGTCCTCTGAAAAAGGAGCAAGTATTCTTAAACACTGGGCTATTACTCTAGTTCCACGACTGTGTGTGTGTGTGTGTGTGTGTGTGTGTGTGTGTGTGTGTGTGTGTGTTTATTTTAAGTATATATGTATTTAAAGCATGACCACCACCCCCTAATCCCTACTCCCTTTTCTAACCACCCAACGTTCTACCTTTTTTAATGTTTCAAGATCCAGTTTTGATGCTCAAAAATTCATGCTTTTTTAATGGCTGATATTTAATTAGAGAGACAGACAGACAGACAGACAGAGGCGGGAGAGGAGGGAGAGAAAGAGAAGGAGGATTGTCTTTTGAGACAAGGTCTCATGTAGCCTAGCCCAGGTTGGCCTTTAACTAGCCATGAAGCTGAAGATAACTCCACCTCCTGTTCTTCCTGCCTCCACCACCTCCCAAGTGCTGGGATTACACCTGTGTGCCACTGCACACTGCTACAATAAAAGCATAACTCTAAGACCAAGTCTAGACTTTCTTCTTCCTTCTTCACCTTGAAATACAGACGGTCAAGGTTACCATGGGACATCCAGCCAGGTACCGGCAGAGAAACTGGGTCCTGTGGAGTATCTGTGGAAGCATGTCCTTAGAAGGCAGGACTAGCAGAGAAGACAAGAATCAACCAGGAGCTCTTCATTCTGGCTTTGCAGGAGTTTAGCCTCCCACTAGTATAACTACATTGTTACAGTGTTTCAAGAACATTGTCCTTAGATAAACTTACACTGTTACAAGTGCATTGTCCTTAGATAAACTTACTCACAATCTTACAAGTGCATTGTCCTTAGATAAACTTACTCACAATGTCACAAGTGCATTGTCCTTAGATAAACTTACAAATCAGTTTCTATCTCCTGAGGAGGTCGCTCAGAGGTAGTCAAAGAGCTAGAAATGTTTGCTCCAGAAGTGAGGTGACCCAAGGAAAGACCAGATTGGAAGCCTGCTGGGACTGTAGATTCCCAACACACAGACCAGAAAGACCTGTAGGTCACTACTAAATCCCAAGAATACATTTTTTTTTCGGGATATTAATAGAAGATGTTTGTGGAGAGGAAATGCCATAAATCTCTCGAGTTTCTGATGGGAAGCAGCCTCTGGCTCCCTGCTGCTATGGGGAGGTAGGCCTGGATATGGGAATGGCTGACACTGCCAAGCTCTGAATAAATATATTACTGCAAAAACTAGCATTCATTACTCCACCAGCTGTTTATCGTCCCCTGCTTAGTGTACTCATTCCCATTTCCATTGGTTCCGCCTTGTTTTATTGTCCAGAGAAATTGCCATCATCTGTGGCAGTCGGAAGACAATCGTGACATGGCCAGTCTGTATGCTTCTCAAAGCAGGTATATTACAGGCCTGAGAAACAGGGAAGGCAGGAGACTTGGCCTTTCCTTAAATTATCTCTAGGGACCAAAGAGATGACTCAGCAGTTACTGACTACTCTTCCAGAGGACCCAGGTTCAATACCCAGCACCCACACTGCAGCTCACAACCATCTCCAACTCGAGTTTCAGGGCATCTGTCATCTTCTTCTGACCTCCACAGGCACCAGGCACATACATGCATACATGTGGTGCATACACATGCATACATGTGGTGCACACACATACACACCAGCAAAACACTTGTGCAAATAAAATAAATAATATTCTAAAAATATTATCTCCATGTCATAGGATGAGCAGAGAAGCCAGCGCAGGACAACTCCCTTCAAAAAATGCCAACCCTGGGGAAAAATGGCTCAGAGGATAAGAGTTCTTGCTTACAAGCCAAATCTAACTAGCCAGATTCCATCTCTGGAACCATGTGGTGTGAGAGAGCTGACTCCTCCATGTTGTTCTCTAGCCTACATATATGTACCATGGCATGTGCACACATGTACACACACATGTACACGCACAAATCCGACATTAGAGGGCTGAGGAGATGGCTCATACATGACTCTGTTCTTCTCCAATCTGAATCTGCATGACAATCACCCTCCCAGAGGACACGTTAAAATTCTGATCACAAACCTAAACCCTAGTACCTGATTGGGGATCTCTTGTGGGGTAGGGGAGACAAGATTTGCCTTTCTAAGTCCCCAAGGGCTCCTGGGGCTGCTTATGGGTCCACAGTGAAGGACTTACAGCGTCAGGAGCTCCTCAGACTCACACTGAGGTGAATAAATGAGTAAATACTCAGCAGCGTTTTCATCTCTGTGAAGGTCATCTCCCAAATGACCCCGGTGTCTATTTGATGACTTACAGCTGCATACCAGCTGGGTACTTATTATGAAAAGCTCAGTTGCTGTGGAATTTTACAGGATGGCACTCTGAGAAGCTCAGGTTGGGCCCCTCGCTGGTATAAAAATAACAAAATAGAACCCTTCGAGGCAAAGGTGCTTGCCACCAAGCCTGAAGACCTAAGGTACATAACAGGCCCCACATGCCAGGAGAAAACCCAGTCCCATGACTCATCCCCTGACGGGCACATACATAAAACCACAAATAAATACTAACTTTTTAAACTCACCTTTTAACTGGGACAAGAAAAGGAGCTGAATTTTTATTTTAAATACAATTTCTGAATTTGAAATTCCTTTCCCAAACCATGTAGGGAGGAGCGGAGCACCTTACAAACGATTCTTCAAAAGTGATTACATTTGTAAATGCTAGTTTTCTTGTAATGTGTCTGCTGGTCAACACAACAACTCTCTCAGGAATCAGGAAAGATTTATAAACCTTTATGAGTGGTGTGTGTGTGTGTGTGTGTGTGAGAGAGAGAGAGAGAGAGAGAGAGAGAGAGAGAGAGAGAGAGAGAGAGAGAAAGAGAGAGAGAGAATGTTTTGTTTTGTTTTGTGGGGTTTGTTTGCTTTGATTTGTTGGTGTGTGTGTTTTTGTTGGTTTGGTTTTGATTTTTTGAGACAGACTTTCTCTGCAAAGTCCTGGATGTCCTGGAACTTACTCTATAGATCAGGCTGACCTCGAACTCTCAAAGATCCTCCTGTCTCTGCCTCTTAAGTTCAGGGATTCAAGGTGCATGCCATCACCACCTAGCTGGGTTTTTTTGTTTTGTTTTGAATCTGTCTACTTACAGGCCAGTAATCTACTAAGAAACAAGGAGATCACTTTTTCAATGCATATCATCTCCCAACTCCATTCTTCTGTCTTCATTTAAATCTTTCCCAGTGTACCCACCCAGGAGAATCTCCCCTCTCTTCTTTCTTTCCATCTGTCAGGATTGATGGACTAACCTGATTTCATCTTAAGATTAGAAGCCATCTTTTACAAGGACAAAATAAGTTCTATCTTCATAGCCCTCTTACTATGTAAGCCACTCGTATAATCAATAACACACCATCCTGTGAACCTGTACACCATTTTATTTCCAAGGCTAAGGGATTTGTGGAAGAGGATAATGGTAAAGCAAAATATTTTTAGAAACTCCTCCCGATAAACACAACCCACAGACCCCAGTTTGTGGAAAATCTCAACACCTTAAACTCACTAGTCTCATTTAAACTCCCCACTTAAACTCACTAGTCTGCCTGATGGCCTCCAGTATTTCAACCAAACAGCAGGTGGCAGCAAAATACCATTCTATTGGAGAGTTAATGCACAGGAATGCTTACAGTCTCCGGAGCCAGTGCTTCACAGACAGGGCCTCAGACTTACCCTCGCTGGTGTCATTATCCTCAAAGAGATGCAGAAGGAATGACTGGAAATAAACTGATAATCTAATGATATATCACTCACCGTCAACCGTCTGATTTAACACCAGATTGCTTAAAGGCAACTTCCCAAGTCTCTGACCTTAAGCAATTCGTTTCCTCAGCTATTAATGAGAATCAGAGTTTCGTCTAGTCACCCCCGAGAGGATTAAGGGAATCCTGTGGGAGCCATGTGCCATCCTGCATTCAAACAGCTTTTGTAGCTGTGGTGGGGTCTTTATTACCTGCCATTTGCACCCCTTTCCCCTCTGAGCTCAGAGCACAACTTGTAAAGAGCTGTTCAGAGCCGTGAGACGCTGTGTGCTCCATCTCACTTTCTATCCGAACCCACACAAGGGAAGGTCAGACATACTCAATCCAGATACCCAACTTTGCCCTCCCGGCTCCTGGTTAGCTGGACATGCCTGTCTAGGTTGCAGCCTCTGGCAGATATCCCCAAAAAAAACTTACTCCCTTTTCTCTCAGGAACTCCCAGTGAAGCAAACCAAAGAAAAATGGTGAAGAGTCTCCCAGCAGCCCAGACTGACCCTTAGAATACCTCGTACTATGTAGCAGCTCTGGGAAAGGACCCTAAAGAACAGAACGTCACTGCCATGGAAATGCCCACAGGGACACAGGGAAGTTGTGGATGCCGGTAGCCCTGTGACTTGCTGGCAGACTTGGAAAGAAGAGAAGAGAAATGGCTGGCTCAGTTCCTTAGTACTCTCTCCCAGATGCTTTTAAATGCACAACACAGATGGTACCCTGTGTTGAACAAGACGCGTTGCAACTTCCACTTGCCTCAGATTTGACCTTAGACCTTAAATACCTGAACATACCTGGGGAGAGATGTTCCGAGCCCCTCCGTGTCCCCTTCGCCCACGAAAGAGACCCGAGAGGCAGTGTTTGGGTGGTTACTACAGCGAGGCTTTATTCTTGTATAAGCAGAAGCAGAAAGACGGAAAGCCCGGAAAAGGCACTGCTTATATACACCCTAGAGTGACATGTTCACTTCTGATTGGCTGTTCACTCATTACCCATGATACGCCCCGGGATGGGCAGTGACTTTGGCGCGCTTTTTGCCTTTTGCACCTGCGCAGTCAGTTGTTTACTAGTGGGAGGACAGGATGCCCGCGCCACCTTGTAATGGCGAATGTTGACACGCTCACTGTGGCTCCCAACAGAGAGAAAGTAGGCTCTGGGGAGCAAAGAAATCTGTGATCAACCCCTGTTAGGTTTATGTTCTGGTCCTTGACACAGTGTCTTACTCTGTGGCTCATGCTGGACTGAGCTCACTATATAGCCCATGCTGGCCTCAAACTGAGACTATTCCCCCACCTTAGCTTCTTGAACCCTAGAATCACAGGCGAAAGTCACCACACCCAGCTAAAAGCCACATTCTTGATGCCAGATTACCTTAGTGCCTGTCTCCCTGTCTCTGTGGCAGGTTTAAAGCTGTTTTCCACCCTCATCCATGTTTACCACACTTGTCAACACTGGCTCCTCCCCTTAGATGCTCTTACAAGGTTGTTATGTAGCTTACTGTACAGCAGCTGGCCCTCCTGGGTCAGTAGAACCAACATGTATCCTTTTGGGGGAGAGTGCAAGGCCATTGGAAAGATTATTTGCTCCAAAACAAGAAGATTGAGCCCAGTCTTCTTTTTTGTCCCAAGAACATGAAGTACAGAAGTAAAGAAGACATAAACTGGGATAGAAAAATATGAACGAGAACCGTGTGTTGTCATCCACCTGTAATCCTAGCTCTAGATAGGCAAGACGTGGGAGGATCAGGACAGCCTTAACTATATAACAAGTTTGAGGCTAGCCTGGTCTACAGGAGACTCTGATTCAAATAATAATAATAACAATAATAATAATAATAATAATAATAATAATAATAATAATAATAAAGGAAACAAACAAATCAGAATTACAAACAGCTACCAGGGAGGGCCATCCATCTTCTGGTGGGGACATTTGGAGCAGTGTCTCCTCTAAATGCTTCTTCAAATCTATATAAAATGCTTTCAAATAAAAATGGGAAGAGCAGCCATGGCTCTTGAGGGCATCCCACCCCACATCTCGCACACAATCCTCCATGTCATGTCCCTTGTCTCGGAATGACTTCTTCAGAAGTTCTACAAATCAGAAATAAGACATGAAACTCATCTGGTCATCCTTAACAAAGAAGGACACAGCAGGAATCCTTGTCTGTTCAAAGATGAGACTTAATGGCCTACTTGCATAGCCACGGAAGAGGTGCTAGGACTGACGGCAACATTCTTTGCACGCAAATAAAATGTTGTGTTTGCACCAATCATTGCCCAGCTCTCATGCAAATAAAGATGCGTCTTTACACCAATCACAGCAGTCTTTCTGCAAAGACACCAGGGAAAGTACTCCCTCATTGGCTTTGGTAGAAATGGCTGCAGGGTCAAAGTTCACTGAGGCTTTTGATGGCAAAAATTTCTTACAAACTGCTTGAAAAGCCTTGCCTGAAGCTGCACCTTAAGGCGCCAGTGCAATCAGCCGCAATTGCTGTGTAGTTTCCTAAAGACATCCATGAAGTGTTCCAAACAGCTGGGACTGACACAAGGTGGTACTGCTGTCTGTCTGATGGTCCTTTTTATTCAAGGCAGCCAGGGCAGAGGGGGAAGTCCAACAGCTGCTGATGAATGAAGCAAATTGCCCATCTCCCAGTGAGCATCAAGCATGTTCACAATGCTGCTTGAAAATATGGTGATCTCAACAGACCGTGTCTGTGCTATAGTGATGTTTCATAGCTACCCAATGCCCAGGAGAAAGCAGGGTAGGTGTGAGGGTCCCATAATCTATATGGGGTGGGGGGATAATCTGGAATTTGGAGGCTGGAGGAAAATCCAAAACATGATTCTTTCCCTCAAGACAATGATAGAGGCTGGATGGAAATTACCCCCATCTGGATGGATGCTCCTGACAGCTCCGGGCTTCCTGCTGAGGAAGCTTTAGTGAACCGACACCTCGTGATAAAACATATCCTTGGTTACTCTTCATCTTTCTTACCCCTGGGGTGATTCTTAATACAAGGAACAATCACGTTTCATGGAGACCACAAGAGAAGGAAGTTTCCTGACAGCGGTGGTCATCCTGTGTCCCTTCTGGGCACACTGAACCCTTCCACATTCTCTGCCACATAGCACACCCCATCTTTCACGATATGTATCTCAACTCTGGTAAGCATTGCCTAGAAGAGCCAGCACTTTGTTCTGTCTCCAGAAGTTTTAGAACAGAGCTCAGAGCCCGGAAAACACAGCCTGGGTTTTGCTGATTTAAGGTTTTTATCCTATCCCATTTTCTAAGCTTTGTTTGTTATCTCCAGATCTGCTACTGTCTCTGTTACAGATGTGAGACCAAAGCCCACCCTGCCTGTGACCCATGACTTACTGAACTCCCAACATTTTGATAAAATACCAGGTGATCTTCAAAGGCAGTCTACTAAATAAAATTAAGTACAGCATTTAAAAAAAAAAATATTTGCACTTTCCAGCTGGGACACAGTCAACAGAGCCCTCCCTGCATGATATAAGAAGCTCTGAAATATACCTGGCATTTCAGATAACTGTCAAAAGGCAGAAGCTTTTTGGGCTTTGCCTTACTTACACAGACCTGGAATCATGAAGGTCTGACTAGACAATCCCTCATCCTTCCTTCCACAAACCTCTAATTCCATTCTGCCCTGCGGATATTCTCATAGATAGCCATATTGATATGACTTAGGTTGCTTCCGCCCAGGAGAGACATGCTTATGGTGGACTGCCCTGGAAAATAGATTTAAGAAACACAGTGTTGCAAGATGGGGTTATCCTTGCTGCAATTTTCCCACGAGCTGCTACAGTTGGAAGAAGCCTCAGAGAGCCCAGTGGC
The DNA here is from genome assembly GCF_011762505.2 of Arvicanthis niloticus. Classification (NCBI taxonomy): domain Eukaryota; kingdom Metazoa; phylum Chordata; class Mammalia; order Rodentia; family Muridae; genus Arvicanthis; species Arvicanthis niloticus. The sequence goes on from NC_047665.1 coordinate 16,133,042, forward strand.
CCCTGGCTGTCACTGAGGCTATGGGGTCCTTTTTTGCAGCCCAGGCAGTGTCTTGGGACCACCCCCCAAAAAAGACTCACTCTGAAGCTGACTTAGAAGCTCCTCACCCTGTTTCAACTCCTACACCGTTTCCCTTGAAATATTATCTACAAAGATTTAACTACGGCCCAGCCCTGCTTATCTTAGATGTGTGTTCCAAGGCTTGTTTTTCCTGGTGCCAAGGTGGAAAAATAAAGAAACTACCCGCCCACTCACTGCTGTTGCTACTGTGTGTCTTCCTGACCTAGGAAAACCTGATAGGAGTGAAAATGAAACGAAAGATGGCACTCGGTACTGGTCAGCTTCCCGTCAGCACAAGTACCTGGATAATTACAGAAATGTTTACTCCTGTCATGGATTTAAAGAGTTTGCTGTGTGATCTGGAGGCTGTGCTCACTCTGGACTTAGAGTAAGGTAGTCACCATGGCTGGAATGGTCAGCAAGGCAACATTGCTTACTTCATGGCTAGGAAGTTAATGAGAGACAAGAGCCCACAGCCCACAGTCTCCATTCAGGGTCCACCTCTCCCTAAATAACCCCCATTAAGCCCCACCTCTTAAAATCTACACCATCTCCCAATAGCATCAAAAGAACCAAAGGAACTATTGCCATAGGGATTATTAGGAAATACTTAAAATTCAATCTATAACACATGGGAAATACTAAATAGAAAAAAAGATGAGGAGGGGAAAAGGAGCATCAGTGAAGTGGTGAGTTGGGAAGCAACTGAGACCTGACCTCTCACCATCCGTGTTAGATGAGTCACAGTAGCTGATTTGTAAGTCGTCGTCGTGTGGTTTGCACAGCAGTCTCTGTGCTTCCCAAACCAAGAGGTTTTAAGTGCGAGCGCATAAGTGAGTGCCCTCCAATTTTAAATTCAGAGCGTTCCTTTCAAGCGTGATGAGGATGCTGAAATCAGCATGGCCTAGAGAAGCTGAAAGACCAAATAGTGAATCAGAACACTTAGGATGCTGTCTTCATACAGCAAGACTGGGGAGGGCAGATGCTGTGGTGTCTTTTCCCCTTCATAACAGAAATAAGGCCTCTCAGAAGTTACAGGATCAGTCTTTGTGTCCAGTCCCACCCGGAACATTCACATCTTGAAGCTCCACCCCAATACCCCCCCTTGCATAGACCCACCCTCAGCCCCAGCCCCACCCCCACCCCACCCCCCAATGGAACAGCATTGGAAGTGAGGTCCTTTGGAAGGTTTGGATGAGGTCATGCCAATGAGAGGTGACAGTGAGACTGGTCCTTTTTTTTCTTTAATTTTATTTTTTCCCAATCTGATTTTATACCATTTTAATTACATGCAAGTATTAAGGTCAGTTCAAGGTTGATGAACTAGCAATACAATAGATGCAAACAGTCAAGGAACAAGCAATAAATGCAACTGGTCAAAGAACCAGCAAGGCAATAAACAAAGTCCACTGTTTCTGAAGGCTTATCAGGATCACCAAAATATCTGAGCCTACTTCCTTGTCCTAGCCCAAAGTCATTTTCATGCCTAAAGCCTACTTCTTTGTGCTAGCCTAAGATTTAGATTCCAGCCTGGAATTACTTCTTTGTTCTAGCCTAAGATTTAGATTCTAGCCTAATGTCAGATTCCTGCCTGAAGCCCATTTCCTTGTCCTTGGCCAATGTCAGATTCCTGCCAAGCAGCCCAGACTGGTAGTCTTATAAGCAGAAGAGAAAAGTCATGTGAACACACAGGAGACAGCACTCATCTATATGGGGGTCCCCGAGCATCTCCTAAACAGAAAATCCACCATTCTCCACCCAGCAGAATGTCACAGCCCAGCAGAATCAGCTACAACCCAATACCATACAGCTGCCTTCGTTTGCATGGTGAAAATTGCATGATGGGAAATGGCCTCGCTCATCAGAACGGAACCAATCAGGACAGGCCTTGCTAATATGGCAGGAATCACACTACTGAAAATTGCTCCCACCGTGCCTCACCTTCGCAACTTATTGCCACAGGCAAGCGGTTCTCCTGTTACTTCAAAGAATAAAGAATGAGAGCGGTGTGTCTCACAACGGAACGCATGAACAAAGAGAGTAGCTAGCGAGGCAATTATTTTTGTAAAAAGGGCGGTCAGTACCCAAACCCTGCTAGCAAGTACGTTTGACCAAGACTTTCTTTTATCCCTGACATAGGTGGTGACTGTCTCTCGTCCGGACACTTTTGCCTAATCAGTGCAAAGGGGCAGAAAAAGGTTCTGGAAAGGAATCCTTGCCGAGCTAACTGCCTTTGATAGAAAAAAAAAAAAAGTTTTCCACTTCCCTGCCCCCTGCTCTCTGTGAATGTGCTAACTAAAGTGTTTTCTTTCTCCTCTGGTCTAAAGTGTGAATTCTTTCACCAACCGGCTAATATTTATTCCACAGCGCTGTTCATTTCTGAGTTTACCCAATAAAAGCAACTCCTGTGCCTTCTTCATCTGACTGCATGATCCTAAGATCTGGGGATTTCCACGGTGCCCAGGAAATAAGTTCTCAATAAATACGGACAAAGGAGACTAGAAAAACAAACAAACAAACAAACAAACAAACAAAAAAACAACATCTCCTCTGCTCTTTCCCTGGCTTAGCTACTTAAGTGACAAAGGTCAAAGCCTTTGTGTTCTGTGCATTCCTTTGGAAATGACCCTCTTGTCCCTTTCCACTTTCCCAGGGAGATGCAACCCCTGTTTCCTGCCTCACACTACCTAGGTGCTACCCTAGTGACTGTCCACTCCAGGGAAGCTAGTCCTCGGTGGCTCTCCACCTGGAGACCTCATGTGGGACCATTTTCTCCAAGACTGTCCATTCTTTTGCCCATGTCCACTCTCTGACCAGGTCAATTCTTTCCTGGCCCCTCCCCAGGTCTCCAGGCCATTACGTCTACTTGACTCCCTGTCTAATGTATGTCTCTGTTACTCGCTGGGTAACTGATTTGTATAAGAACCCCTTTAGAAGCAGTTCATCTTCCCCTGTAGAACCTGAGCTGTGTTCTGCGTCACACTCCTCACTTGACTCTTATCTGTGCCATAGTTAACATTCCATACAGACTATCAGAAAGGCATTCTCCTGGGTTGGGGAGATAGCTCAGTCCATAAGAGTTTGTGTTTAAAGAAAGAAGAAAAAAGGTGACGAGTATTGATATGTACTTGTAATCCACAAGTGCCTCAGAGGTAGCAATGTACAGTTCCCTGTGACTTGCCAGCCTAACCTAATCAGGGAGCCCCAGGTCCAGAAAGCAGAGTGAGGGCTGGAGAGTTGGCCCAGTGTTTAAGTGCACTTGCTGCTCTTGCCAAGGTTCTCGTCCCAGCACATGGACTGGCTCACATCCATCTATAACTCCAGGTCCAGGGGATCTGACACCCTCTTCTGGCCTGCACAGTCATCATGCATGCTTATGATGCACAGACAGACATATAGGCAAGCACTTTTACACATAAACCTTAAAAAAAAAAAAAAAAAACTCTATTTTTAAAAAATCAAGATGGTGGGGAGAGGGTAACTCCTGGAGAGATGGCATAGTGACTAAGACAGCTTGTCGCTCTTCCAAAGGACCCTGGTTAAGTTCTCAGCACCCATGTCATGCAGCTCACAACTGCCTATAATTCTAGTTCCAGGGGACCTGATGCCTCTTGCCTCTTTGGCACCCACAGGCATGTGCACATACCCACACCCAGACACAGATTCCTACACATAATATAAAATAAATATGTCTTAATTTAAAAAAAAAAAAAAAGGTGGAAAGATAAAAGGCAGCTTGGTAGGTAAAAGTGCTTCCTTTTCAAGCATGAAAACTTCAGTTCAAATCTCCAGACCTCACTTAAAAATCCAGAGTCATAGGTGTGCCTACAACACTAACATACATTGTGCAGGAGAGAGAGAGAGAGAGAGAGAGAGAGAGAGAGAGAGAGAGAGAGAAGGAATCACTGGGACTCAGTAGTCAGTAGCCTAGTTCCAGATTCTGAGAGATCCTGACTCAAGAAAATAAGACAAAGAGAGATGGAGCAGGACCCTGGATGTCCTTCTCTGGCCTCTGCTTGCAGGCTGGCACTTGTTCCTCGTGTGTGTGTGTGTGTGTGTGTGTGTGTGTGTGTGTGTGCGGATGGGAAGCACACAAAGCTTCTGAGGAACAATACAATACTCGAGGTTGACATTTGGCTAACATACACATGTGCATGTACACACACAGATGAAAAGAAACTCTAACTTTGTTCTTTTGTCTTTCCCTAAAACTAACTTTTGTAGTCGGACTTTGGCTATGCCAGTTCTTCTTTCTTCCACCCTTTCAACTCCCTAACACTAGATATGGGGCCGGGGGGGGGGGGGGGAATGGAGAGTAAAGTCAGGGGTTAGAAGGGGAGGGCAATGCTATCGTTAGACTACTTCCTGTTAATTGGGGGCATCAATTTCCTTGGGGCAAGTTTGATCTTCATTGTCAGGATATCTGATTTCTTCTTGTTGTTTCTTCTTTTCACATAATAACTTAACAAACCGTGACTACCACCAACAACAACCAAACCCAACAACCCTCTCGGGGGCCCTAGCATTTATATACCCTCTGAAAAGTCTCCAGAATCCCAAACATCACACAAATTCACGGAAAGCTGGCGAAATCATGCCCCCTAGAGCTTCCAGAGCGTGAGGCAAATCGTAGCTGCTGCTGCTGACAACCTGAAGCAGCCCATATGCCACACCTGGGATTAAAATGAAAATATATTCTTATAATATTTCTGTGGGGTGTTCTGTTTTGTTGTTTAAGAAACCAAGACTCCAAAATTGTCGCTACAGGGTGTCGCCGGTCCCTTTGTTTGCCATATCAGAAAGAAGCATCTCAATAACAAGAGAGAGGCAGTAGGCCCTCCTCAATTCCGTGGGTGGCAGGGATGAGGGCTTTGCTGCCTGTCTTGCCACCCAAGGCTGCATGACAATGGCTTAGCCACCTCACCCACTCAACTCATAGTTTTGGAACTGGTTTTACCTGTAAAGCCACTCATTGGGGCTGAAACTTGCAAAAAAGCTTTCTGGAATTAATGAAAATAAGGTGAAATTGTATTTCAATTTAGAATCTTTTTTTTTTTTTAAACTATAATCTCTAAGCACAATCAAGACAATGTGTACCCAAACATAATTGGATGAAGAAATGAGTTCAGGGACGGGGAGATGCCTACACAGATGTGAGGACCCAAATTCAGCTCCTCAGCAACCACAGAAAAGCCAGGCATGGCAGCATGCCTATAGCCCCCAGAGTGCCAGGGAAATCCCAGGAGCTCAGTTGCTGCAAAACCATCAAGCTCTGGGTTCAGTGAGAGACCTGTCTTCAAAAGCAAGCCAGAGCTGGATATGGTGGTATATGCCTTTAATCCCAGGACTAGGGAGGCAGAGCCAGGCAGCTCTCTGTGAGTTGGAGGCCAGCCTGGTCTACATAGTGAGACCCAATCTCAAATACATACATGCATGCATACATACATGCATGCATGTATACATACATACATACATACTCAAAGTAGAGAGCAATAGAGAAAATTACCAGATATCAACTTCCGTCCTACAAACACACATACACACACACATGCACACTAAAAAATACACACATGCAATACACAAGAATAATTTCTAATGTTTTACACAACACTGGCAAGACGAGATTTCCCAATTATCTGTTATATATTTAATAAATAGCTGGAGAAAGGCTCTTCCAAATAAAAAGAAATTCTAAAGATAACGCATGTGGATTTTCCTGATTTTATCAATACATACTGCATAATGCATATTAAAATTGCACACTGTGTTGGCATTCCTTCTAGGCTCCACCCAACAGTTACCTAACCACAGCCAGGTAGTCCTGGCTTGCTATAAAAGGGACTGTTCTGCCTCTCCCTCTCTCTCTTACTCTCTCTGACTCTCTGATCCATTTCACTTTCCCTAACCCCTCTCTCTCCTTCCCCTCCCCCTCTCTCTCCACGTGTTCCTGGCCCACCTCTTCTCTTCTCTTTCTCATTCATTCTGTCCTCCTTTGTCCCTCTCTTTCTCTCCCTCTACTCCCTCCTCAACTCCTCCTTCCCATGCCCTCAAATAAACTCTATTCAATATTATACCAGTTGTATGACTGGTACCTCGGAGGGGCTGGGGGTGGGGAGGGATGCCTCCGCTTGGGCCAGCAGAGGTACCCCCTCCCACCTCACCATATCACACTCTACAAACTTGGCTTTTTACATAGCTCTTGGCTTTCTTTTAAAAAAAAAACCAACACTGTGCCTCACAAATATGTATAATAATTAATCAACAATTTATGTTAATGAAAAAACTTGTAAAGTTTGAGATAAAAATCTTAACTATATTAGCTGAACATTACATACTGTATACGTGTGATGCCATATGGTGCTCTGTAAACGTGTACAGCTAAAAAATAATAACCAATCTTCATTAAATTCTATATTCTATCCAATTCACAAACCAAAATTCTTTCAATGCCGACCCGGGAAGCGTGCTGAGCTGAGACCCTACAGAGGGAAACAATGTTCTACAAACCCATAGTGTCCTTCACTGCTATCCAACCTTCCCATGACCCCTTGCAGGCTGCACCAGCAATTAACCAGCTTCGTGTCCTGAAGCCCTCTTTGCAGTGGCCGAGACAATATCCCTGGCATATGCTTGTTCCCACGGTCGGAACAATGGTGCTGCTCCCTTTATTCCTGTCCCCCAACCCCTGGATTTAAAGAATGCCCTTTGTGAGGCCTGGCTGAGACAGGATGCTCAATGCCCTCACTCACCGCAGGACGCCTGAGGCATTTGCATATGGTGACTCCCCCCTTAGACTCTACCAACAGAAGGGAAGCTTTCTTTTCAGGACTTGCTGTGGCTTTGATGCTTCAGAACAGTTTACTTTTGTGAGAGGAGCCAAAGGAAATTGTACACAGGGGACCGTTTTCCTACATGCGAGTTCCCACCCAGTGGCTCCGGAGGGATGGAGCAGCCCATTGGCTCCAAAGCAGGAGCTAAGTCCCACCCCCCACCCAGAGCTCTTCTCTTGTAGTTGAATGGGTTAAAGACCTTTCCATAGATCCATCTTGACTTGAGCAACCAAGAGAGAGGGCCTGGGGTCTGTGACCCCAACCTGGGCTCTCCTTATCCACATAGTTGGAAAGCTTGCACTAGGTAGCCTAGACTCTCATGTACATTCCCTGGAAAGCAAATATAAGGTTTATGATCCCAGCAAGTTCTCCCCAGTGAAAACCATATGAGTCACTCAAACTTTGGGCTTTCCCTGCCCAGGTGACTCACTCTATCTGAATGCCGCTTGCTCTTCCCTTTCACCCTCTGGCGGTTCGTATAAGACTCATGGCTTCTTTTCCAGTATCGCCTTCCACAATCCCAGCAACGTAAATTTCTTCTCAATTTTAAGTCTCCTCTCCACCGAGCTCAAAATTTTTCAGCAATGCTCCTTTCAGACTAGAGATAAAATCATCACCCCACCCCCCACCCACCCCGCTCCCAGGGTGACTTCAGGATCTGTTGACACACCCTGACTCCCCCTTCTCCAGCCATGCCAACTGGGCTGAAAAAAAAAAAAAAAGTTGCTAGGTAAGTGTTGTGAGTTTTAACTGGGACAGACTCGCCTCTGTGCTGTTACCCAAAGCAGCCCAAGGAGCTTCTTTAATCTTTCAGAGACTTCAACACCGTAAAACTGGATCCTTTGCTTCAATACAGAAAAGAATTTTCAAAGGAAAGCCAGTATTAATCAGAGTTCAGATTTATTCAATCTACAGAAAGAAAAGCATGCGATAGATAGATAGATAGATAGATAGATAGATAGATAGATAGATAGATAGATAGGTGGCTATGCTCACCCAAGAACATGAGTCTGGGCTTCTCAAAAAAAAAAAAAAAAAAAAAAGCTTCAGTTTGTCAAAACCATCTTTAACTTGAACTTTGAGCACAGGTGTCAAGAGAAAGAGTTTTGGAAAAAGAAGACTTACCCAGTTGAGGGCGCAGGCTGCTCCACTCCACGTGTAAATAACTTTGGTGGTGTTCAAGGACATCTCACAGGGCTGCTTAAAATGTTTTCCTTTCCTCTCCCTTCTTTGATGAGTGAGATTATGGGGTAGCTGCAGAGGCCATTCAGATGGGCTTGCGCTGAGAAAAGGTAAAACTAGGAACTACGAGGGGTTGCCCAGGGATTTCAGGGAATGTCTTTTGTAGTAAACGGAGTTTCTTCTGAGATTGTTAGAGTGACTGTAGGTTTATAGCCAGGAAAGGAGGCTCTTGAGCAAATTTCAAGTGCTGGATATTCTTTTTTTTTTTAATTGAAATCTATTATTGTGTATATGCATAATGTGGGGGAGGTAGCACGTGTCACTGTGCTCACAGGAAATCAGAGGACAACATCGTGGAGTTGGCTCTCTTCCTCACATTTTTATGGTGTTCCCAAGAATCAAACTCAGGTCAGCAGGCTTGCAAGTCAAGTGTCTTCATTCACTGAGTTATCCTGCCAGCCCTGTGTTAACAATCTTAATACTCAAGCTAGCAAGCCCCTTCAGCCAGGCTCCTGGGTGAGGGCCTTCTTGTTCTTTTCATGTCTGTGATGCCTCTGTTTTTCTGACCAGACCCACTGCAAAGTTGCTCTGTAATTGTGTTCTTCGTCAAGAGGTCCACGTGCTTGACTGACTTGACTGACTTGTCTGACTTCACCCTGGTCCTCCATCTCCACTAGGAGACACGTCAATCATTTTCATGTTCCCCACAGTACCACTCACTCCCAAGCAAAAACTTTAGCATGAGTCCCGCAGGGTGGAGTCTGATAATGAACTTGGCTAGTGTGCCAAACAACATAAACTAGGGGGTGGGGCTAACTTTGGATGGGCTTGCACTGAAAGAAGGTAAAACCAGGAGCTATCAGGGGTCACTGAGTGAACTGTTTGGGGTCCACTTTAGATGCAGAGTTTTCTATCAGCCTATATTTCAAGCCAGCTTGAATTGGGCTTTCTTTAATTCCACTTTAAGTTAATTTAATTTCTTTATTTATGTGTGTGTGTGTGTGTGTGTAGTTACCAGCAGAGGTCAGAAAACAGAATTTGATTCCCTGGAGTTAGAGTTACAGACGGTTGTGAGCCACGTCACAAAGATGCTGGGACTCAAACTCTAGCCCTCAGGAAGAGCATCAGGCACGTTTAACCACTGGGCCATCTCTTCTGCCCTAAATTGGGTTTTCTGATAAGATAGCAAATCTTATCAGATGCAGCAGGAATTAATCTCTCTTCAAAAGAACCAGCTTCCCTTAGTACAAATGTCTAAGTAATACAGGTTTGTACAGACTTAAGGAGCCCAGTGAACAGCGTGTAAAAGAGTTAGGAAGCTTGACTTCTGCTTGAAAATTTCCCTGCGGCCTCCTGGGGCCCTCATTTATGTGTGGTGGTTTGAATGAGAATAGCCCCATAGGCTCATATATTTGAATACACAGTCCCCTGAATTGGGGGAAAAAGAAAGAAAGAAAGAAAGAAAGAAAGAAAGAAAGAAAGAAAGAAAGAAAGAAAGAAAGGAGAAAGGATATGACTGGTCCTAGGTATGGTAGAGGAGAAATTTGTTTGTAGATAAAAGGGAGAGCATAGCCAGAGGCTGGGACATCTGTGAGAGTCCAGAGTGAACATGACCCTGAGCTGTGTGAGGAGAGCAGGAATGGGAAGGGAGAAGGGAGAGAGGGGAACCAGGGCAGCAGCCAAGAGGGCAAAGACACGGAAAGAGGCAGGTAACCAAAATGTCTGGATTACGTAGGGAGGAGCCTCTGGGTAAAGGCAGCCCAGCCCCTGGGATAGAGAGTTGGGGTAGAGGGTGGTAGGCCAGCCATACCCAGTAACAGGTAAGGACTAGGAGCTGAGGGATGCTGGGAGAACTTTGAAGCCAGGTCCACTTTGATATGTTAAGTAGACACCTTAAGCCATTTGTCCCAGGATTTGAGACTTAACAGTTCCCAGTTGGTGGAACTGTTGGGGAAGGATTGGGGTGTGGCTGTGTTGGAGGAAGTGTGTCACTCAGGGGAAGTTTTGAGGTTTCAAAATATTCTAGCTATTCCCAGTCTTTCTGTGTCTCTCTCTATGTCTCTCTGTGTGTCTTTCTCTGTGCATCTCTCTCTGCCTCTGTCTCTCTGTCTCTGTCTCTCTCTCTCTCTCTGTCCTTCTTGTCTTAAGATATGAGCTCTCAGATACTTCTCCAGTGCACATGCCTGCTCTCTGTCACGACAGTCATGGACTCTAACCCTCTGAATGTATAAACCGCAAATTAAACAATTTCATTTACAAGTGCATTGGTCATATGTTGCATCCTATGTGGCTTAGATTCCAGGATCCTGAGTAGGGGGAACAGCAGCAAAAGAAGGAAAAAAAAAAAAAAGATATATGGACAGATACACATATAGTGAAACTGGAATCTGGTGGGTTTCTCTGATGCTATCCTGCAACCTGCAACCTCATCAGGTTTGTTATGGACAGCACAGTGGAAGGGATTAACCAGTCTTGGTAGAAGGTCTCTATAGGCAAGCCATCTCCGGCTGTAAAGACCCAGAAAGAGAAATCCACAGTGTTAACCAATACTCATAAATGCTCATATGCAGATCTCTGAAGACTGTTTTGACATATGGATAATGACTTTGCCAAATTGTCCCATAGGTTAATTGGCCTTGAGTCTTGAACAGGCCATGCCCACCTATGTCAAAATACACATTCACTCTGGACTGCACTCACCAGGCTTCCTCTCTTCCCCACAGTAATGGTGTCGTTACTGGAAAGGGCTTGATAGCACACGTCTTTGATCCCAGCACTCCAGAGGCAGAGGGAGGTGGATTCCTGAGTTTGAGGTCAGCTTGGTCTACAAAGTGAGTTCCAGAAAAGCCAGGGCTACACAGGGAAACCCTGGAGAGAGAGAGAGAGAGAGAGAGAGAGAGAGAGAGATTGTTTTATTTTTCTATCTATAAACTGAGTTTACTTTTACCAGCTCCATTGTTCATTTGTGATGTAATTGATAATGATCATTTAGAGTCTTTCTGTTTCTTTATATGTGCTTTTAGTCATTTAAAAGTTAATGAGCACTTACTACAAGTTTAGCTATTGATATTATATACATAAAAAAAGAAAAAAAAACAAAACACTGAGTCATCCAGGCTGAAGTCTGGCAAACTACATGTACCAGCAATCTGGCCCTCCCATCCTGCTTATATAAATAAAGATTTATTGGAACACAGCCATGCCCACTCATTTGCATACCATCTACATGTGCTTTCACATGACAGCAGCAGCATTGAGCCCCACAGAGACCATACGGCCCTTAGAGACTAAAATATTATTTGACACTTCACAGAAAACCTTTGTCTGTAGGCAGTTCTCCACAACTAGAAGTTCTGGTTATTATAAACCTCTGTCCTTCCCTGAAGGGTTTTGCAGAAAGGCACTTAACCCATTTGTGTAGACACCACCCCCCACATCACACAACACTTCTAGAGAATAATCACGGGAATGAAGAACAAAATTTAAAACACAAAGGCAAATGCATTTCAAGTTTGCGCAGTTAATTGATACCACAAGTGAGATGCAGGCCCTTTAAGTGACTGTTAGGAGCCCTGTTGAGAGATGTGTATAACCCACCACAGCTGGTACCAAAGAAAGCCCAAGTAGGACAAAGGGTCTAATTTTCTTCTCTTCAATTCTGCAGCATGCTTCTCAGAACACAGTCCTTATTTCAAGAAGCGATATCCCAGGGGAACATTAAGCCAGCGGCAGCCCCATTCTGAGGTGATTTGTGCCAAAATTGAAATATAGACATTAGATCCCCTATCATGATTTCTCTTTATTCATCTATGCTACCTTGCAGATATGCTCCTAGTCTGAATAAAATACGATTTATTCAGTTGCTCAGTGTGCTGGTAGTTTCCACAAATCTCTTTTTATAATACTACTGGAGTTAATTGTCGTGTCATACAATGGGAATGGTACTGACTGCTGAATTCAACAGACTCTGGTTTGAATTTTGCATTTAAAACATGCTCAGGAGAGAAGCATTTGTTTTTCTTTCAGAAACTGGAGTTTCCTCAGCAGCATGCTATATCTAAATCTCTCATTTCCAGAGTTGGTGGAGAATCCAAGATGAGACATTCTATCCAGTTCCAAGCACAGATCTGTTCTGTAAATGTGTCTCTCTCCATTTTCCCTTCATGCTTCTTCTATACCGAAAGAATGAAAAGCAAGTCAAGGTTAGTTATTTGTCTGGTTGCCAATAAAAATATGTGAAAAAGGTAAACTTATGAAGAGAAAGAAGGAAGGAAGGGAGAACAGAAAGGAAGGAACAAAGGAAAGAAGGAAGAGAGGAAAGAAAGGAAGAAGGGAGGGAGGGAGAAAGAAAGGAAGGAAGCATGGACGGGTTTACTATGGCTCACAGTTTGAAGGTGTACAGTCTATCATGGAGACAGGAACTTGAGGCAACTGGTTATCTTGCAGGTGTAATTGGGAAGCAGAGAGAGTTGAATGCTGGTACTTAGCTTGCTTCCCCCTTTTATTCAGTCTATGACCCCAAGCCATGGGATGGTGTCAGCCACAGTTCAGGCAGTCAGTCATCGTACCTATTAACTCAGGTATGACCAATGCCTCCCAGGCATGCCCAGAGGTTTGTCTCCTAACTCCATCAAGTTGACACTTAGTACTAACCACCATCCATGCATCATCACCTCCTAACATGGGTGTTTTCTGTATTAACAGAAAACAAAGGGGACAGAGAGATGGCCCAGTGGGTGATGCTCTTGTCATACAAACGCCTCCTGGACAGGATCCCCAGAACCCTCATTAAGGGTAAGCTGGCATGATGGCCCACATATAATTCTACAACTCAAGGAGTGAAGACAGAATATTCTCCTGAGTCAGCTGTTAACTAGCTGAGCCAGAACTGTTGCTCGGAGTTCAGTGAGTGACCCTGCCTCAATAATAAGGTAAAGAATGACCTAGGAAGTCTTTGATGTCAACCCATGCCACTTTATGCACATGTACACATGTGCACATGTACATAAACATACATATACAGATCACACACATACACATGAATACAAAGGAAACAAAAAGTTGAGATGCAAAGAAATGGAATTTATCTTTTTAATTTATAGTAATTTTTTAAAAAATATAACTACATAATTTCCCTCCTTTCCATTCTTCTTTTCAACCCCTCCAATGCACCCTCCCCGCTCTCACTTAAAGTCATGGTCTTTTTTTCTTTGTTATTTATATATCGCACATATTTATATATAATTATGTTATTATGTATATTTAACATGTGCATAAATAGATACAGCCTGTTCGGTTCATGTAATGTTATCTGAATGTCTATGATCTCAGAGCTGATCACTTGATATTGGATAATCCTAGGGAAGACCATTCCTCCTGCAAGAGATTGAATTTCTGTACAAGGCATTCTCTTCTCCACTAGCCCATGTCCCAGATGAAAGGTTAGTAAAGACTTCTGTTTCTCAATGGACAGGCAACCACAGGCGCCGAGATCAGTAGTAACCATGGTGGAAACTTGGCCAACAGTACCTGCTCTGGGTGCGGCTGATGCATTTGCATCTAATTGGCAATGCAGCTTTAGGATATCCAGAAAATCTAGTGTCATACATGGCCCAGATCCAAGCCAAGGTAAACCTTGCTAGCAGCCTTGGGGCTTGGATTGCCAAAGCTGGGCATGTAGGTCTGGGAACTGCCTCAGACACAGGCAAACACCCACTAGCTTGTTCAGCGAAAATCTCTAAAAACAGAAAACAAACCTTGATTTAACTACTTTGCGTCCTAAACCTGAAGGAGAAGAGAAAACATTCAGGGTAGCTGTAGTCAGAGAAAAGAGCATTTATGTTCATCCTGCCGCCAAGTAAGGAAGAAATTAGTAAATATTCTCTTTAGTCTTTGATGCAGTGAGAGAAATCTTTTCAGTAAGATTTGTGTTCCAGCCCTACGTTTGGAAATATCAACTGTGTCTGAAAATACAGCCTTAGGAGCAAATGAAATAAATTGCTTTACTTAAAAACAACAAAAGCAATATTTCTTCTGATCCCAGTGTTATGCAAAAGTACCTTTTTGCCAAAATTTAAATGATAAGCGATTTTATTAATTACTTAATCTCGTGTTTAGCTTCTTAAAAAAATTATGTCTTCCCAGAAAAATACACGGAATACTATTTTGCATACAATTTCAGTAGTGACAGCTTTCTCAAAGACCTTGCACAGGCGCGTGTGTGTGTGTGTGTGTGTCCTTCTATTAAAGGAAAAGGCAAAACTGGTCACTAAAATATGATCTGCCATATAGGTCTGACATCACAACTATATAATTGAAGCCAGGCAGAGCCAGTGGCCCATACTGAAGGACAGTCCCACCCTAGTCCCACCTACCCATCTCATCCTTGCTCACCAAAAATTGCTATTTTTATCACGTATATTTCCTTTTGTGCAGAACTAGGAATGAGACAGAAATCCCAATATGATTTAAAAAAAAAAAAAAGGAGACAGTGGAAACGCCAGACACTGCATCATGCATTCATGGCCTTGAGTGTTTATTGAGTATCTCTCATGTGACAGACTCTCTGTCAGACATGAGAAGCAACACGCTAACAAGGAACTTACAGAGCTGTACCAAGGTTCAGAAATCAGACCAGCATTTCCCACACCATCATCAAAGTTTGATAAACCATCATTTAGAAGATGGTGACGTTTACGCCTTATGAGTGAATGCAAATATTGTTCTAAAAGGGGACACGAAAGCACCACAAAGGAAGTCTGAATGTCACCTCTTATCATTCTGTGATCACTGCTATGGGAAATAAGATTGTATAGTAGGTATAAACAGCTCAGGTATGTATCACCCCTGGGAGAGCTTGCCAACTGGAATCAAATGAAGCATCACTGCTGAACTTTTTAAGTAAAAGGCTGCATTTCATTTGCTCCTAAGACTGTATTTTCAGATAGAATTGACAGTTCCAAACTTGGGGCTGGGACACAAACCTCTTGCCAGACACATACACATCACCGGTGGATTCTACTGTGGTAGGGCCCTGAGAGCCCCAAGGAAGAAATAAACAGGAAACAAAACCATGGGCTGTTGACATCCTTGGATGTCCCTGCCCCCACCCTCACACCTCTCCCATAGCTCCCTTTCTTTATCCCCTCCCCATTTCAATATTACTGCCTAGAAGCTCGAAATTCCCAATCAAATTCTATGTCACCATATATGGGAAACAAAAAAAGCCAAAAAATGTATAAATCAACCTTGTCATGTTTGGGGGGTCTAGCCTTTAGAAACTAATCCACTTGAAGCTTGGGTGCATCCTAAAAGGAAAGCCTGGGTATCCTGTTCTCTGACTGAGTATCCCATAATAGAACAATTACTGGAAGAAACCCAAGAGGAGGTCCTGGCCCATGTCTATTACAGTTCTGCCAGCCTCAGTGGAGGGACATTTTCAGAATGCATGTCAGCCATTGGTCTATCATCAGGCTGCCTAACTGGTGTTACAGTGTATATGTCATTGCTGCCATTTCCTCACTACCCCCAAAGCGTCAATGTCTTGTCCCATATATTCCTTGAATGTCCCTTTTCAGTCAAGTTGCCAACTACAGATTCTGAACTACCTTAGTCTTTTTATTTTTTTTAAACAGGGTGTCATGTGCTTCAGGCTGGCCCCAAATTAGCTATTTTGCTGAGTGTGATTTTGACCTTCTGATCCTCTTGCGTCTACCTCTCACCTGCAGGGATTATAGTCTTGAGACACCACACACTGTGGATGTGGTAGTGGTGACTACATGCAGGGTTTCATACATGTTAAACAAGCACTGAATCAATGGAGCTATGCTCTAAGCCACCGGATGGCCATCTTTGACTGTGTAATCTTCTATGTCATGAGGTAGCTTTCAATGCTCAGGTGACTCCAGATGACCCCACAGCACCTGCTCGAGTTGCTAAAACCAAGACTCAGAAAGGTTCCTGAGATCCAACAGGAATTATAAATGATCTCAATTCTGGAAACTTTGTCTGAAATCGACAGCGTCCTAGGCATCTCACTGAGAATGTACTTCAGTCTATAACCTATTTCAGATATATATATATATATATATATATATATATATATATATTATTATATATTATTATATATTATTATATATTATATATATAACATATATTAATACCATTATATATTATATATATTATATATAGCATATATATGTGTATATATATATATATATATATATAAAAATTATACTATACTATTGCTATTATAGCCAGTTCTGCAGGGTTAAAAAAAGGTAATTACAACTCCCACTAAGAAAACTCAATGTGCTTGCTCCACAACTTAGACTACAATACCTAATAAAAATGGAGGGACCACAGCCATAAGGGGCATACCCAGTGAGAGGAGACAAGCCAGCTAGAACACCGTAAGCCATTCATTTTATAACTAGAGAACCCAGGATTCTTACTGCTTCATCAAGGCCGAGACAGGGCACTGAGAAAACCAGACTTGTTTCTAAATCTTATTCCTCAGGAGAAATCTGGAAATGGAAATGTCAAAAGCTTTCTGAGCAAATATCGAGAGAAAGAAAACCAACAGACTGAGTGGAACAATGGAGATGAGCCATCAAGGGGAAGCACTTGAAAGGAAAAGTCACAGAATGTAGTAGCACCCTTGACCCACGGAGAAAGACTCGGGCAAAGGATGTAGAGGCTGGGTATGAAATGCTGGGGGAAGGGCTGCTGTGAGAAAGATCAACATGACAGACTCGGGAGCCCACACAAGCTGGAGGGCAAGATCTGGATCTGAAACTGGGAATTTGCTGAAGCTCCACATAAGAAACGGTCAAGCACAGCGGCCTGTCCACCCTCCCCACCACACTTCTACCAGCAGAGCTGGAAACAAGCACTTACTTAACATTAGGCCAACGAAAGCCAATACCCTTGGGCTGAGGAAATGGCTCAATTGGAACGAGCACTTGCTGTTCTCCCGAAGGACTTGAGTTCAGTTCCCAATACCCATGCTGCTGGCTCACAACAAATCGTCTATAATTCCAGCTCAAGGGGGATACAATGCCCTCTTCCGGACTCTGTGGGTACCTGCACCCAAGGGTACATACATACAGACATATACACATGTGGCAGAAATTTCTCTGCCTAATCTATTTGCAGCAGGAGGCCTATGATTGGACAGGAAAAGGGAGGCGGGGCTAAGGGTAGCAGAGAGACAGGCAGAGAACCGAGGAGAGAGTGAGGAAGGCGAAATGGCTATGGACGTGGACCCTCGTGGCATCAAGTAAATAGGTAAATATGAAATCTAAAGTTTACAGTAATTGGGATAACCTTCTAAATTGTATGGGCATCTTGTGTATTCAGATATATATATATCCATTGGTTAACTTTAAGCATCAAGACTTGATTTACTGGGTTACTGGAAGGTGGGTCTGCCTACAACCGGGTGGTTATGGCTATGAAGGAACTAGCGGCTCCAGAAACGAGCGAACTGGAGCTGGAAGCACAGCGACTGGTCACTATGGGGGCAAACTAGAGAGAGTAGCCCAGTGGAGCCAGCTTGGGAGCTCTGGCCCTGTTGGAGAGCTTGCCGAGACAAAATGGGTTTAGTGTGGAATATGGCAGTTAAGCCGGGAGCCAAGCCCGACGGCCGAATTTCTAATACTCCTGCAACATACACATCCATATAAATTAATAACACAACAGCAAACTCAATAACCTTCAAAACGGAAGTCAGTGGGATGTCTGATGAAAACAGGGACAAGAAACATGACTGATGTCACCTTGCAGAAAATCTTTCCTAACTGTGGCACTCGGGGTTTCGATGTAAGGATCCATCAATGTAGGGTCCAACAGAAACACCCCAGTTGGTAAACCTCAGCCAAGCGCACAGAACCTTCAAGCTCCCATTCCTTCACTCTACGAATAGACATTTGAGAGAAGCTGGAATGTAAAAGAATCAGACCACGAAGATCATCTTAAAAGTCAAAGTCTGATCCTTGGCTTTAGAGAGATGAGACTAGAGAGAAGACTCCAGAAAATAACAAAGTACTTCTAGAGTCTCAGAATATGATCCTAACAACAGAGCGTCCCATGGAAGGGTGAACGGTGACAGCAGAGGGTGGCTTTTGTAGAGAGAAACTGAGGAAGAGAGGCAAAGTCTGAGCAACACCAAGCGGGATGGCCATGCCAAGCGTCACGAGTTCTCAGGAGGCAGAAGCCGGAGGGACGGTGTGAGTCACAAGTCATCCTGGGTGACAGAGTGAGCAGGACAAATAAATTAAGCAGTATTTAATGAAAGCTTTAGAAAAAGAAACATAGACAAAGAAATATTAGAGAATTTCCAGGACTTAAAAAAAAAAGATGCCTTCAAATGGAAATTTTTACCAACTACTAAGAATGGTAAGGGGCTGGGAAGGTGGTTCAGTTGGCGGGGTACTTGTCTACCAGTCACAAAACCTCGGGTTTCATCTCATACACTTCATAAACCAGGTGTGGTGGCACAGGCCTGTAAACTCAACGTTCGGGAGGTAGAGGCAGGAAGTTCAGAAGTTCAAGGCCATCCCTTGCTATAGGGAGTTTGAGGCCATCCTGGCCTGCATTAGAACCTGTAATAAATAAATAAATAAATAAATAAATAAATAAATAAATAATCAAATAAAACTTAATTTCCCAAGCATGTGTTAATTTCTCTAAAATTTGCAAGAAAAAAAACCAGTCCCCCAATTTTGAACCAAATTTGAAGCAAGTTTTAATTAAATACTGGCCAGGAAAAAAGGACTCTAGTTAGGTCCACCTCTGGGCTTCCAGGGAATGACTAAGTCACTGTTTGCAGGAGCTTAAAAAAGCCAAAACCCATAATTCATTGCATTTCCTATCAGGTCCAATCAGGGGCAAGCATACATCCTGACATACTTCCCGTTTACACACTATCAAACATATCTGGCACAGTTGGTTCAAACAAACTTGTTTAGAGGAGTGAAAACATGTCTTGTTATTTCCTAAGAACTACAACTCCCAGCATTCCAAGTTACCTTGTCCTTGAGCAGGTGAGGCTTACAGGTTGACTTAGGTTCTTACAGATATTATTGAGGCATGCAGAGTCATCACCAAACTCAGAACCTGAATGGATTAAAATGGGCTGTCTGGGAGTCAAAGACTGAGAAAGAAATTTAGAAGATTTTATTTCTATAAAGTGTTTTCTCTGAAGAGAATGAAGTTTGACATATAAAAATAAAATCTTATTATTTTAATTATACAATCCTATTTCATCTTCAAAACTCATATTAATTAAATATACTATCAGAATGTTATAATATGAGTGTTATTTTAATTAAAGCTTTATGTGTATGGAACTAGGCATGGTACCATATACCTATTATCCCACAATCCACAAGCCTGAGTCAGGGGGATTGCCACAGTTTCAAGGCCCATGGGACTACTGTCTCAGGAACAAAGAAGAAAAATAAAGATAAAGGGAAGACATGAGGAGATTTAATACTTTCTCCCTCTAGAAGGGAGTAAACAGGGATAAAACAGTGAATCATAAATAGAATTAATAAGCAACATTTGAGTCTCATGTATCAAACTTTATGCCCCTCAGAGGAAACACTTATTTATGTATGGAATATTTTCATTTTTCCCACAAAAGGGTTTTCAGTGAATCTCCAAAAGCAGAGAGCATAGACATGTGTTTAATGTGTTTAATGAAAAACCTAAACAAAGTTTGAAATATATTGTGTGTTTTCTTTTTTAGAAGTAGTGTGGTGAATGGGGAACCCAGGATTTCACACAGTAACTGAGTTATGGCCCTAGGTGTGTGTGTGTGTAAACATATGTGTGTGTGTGTATAGGCATATATATGTGTTATAAACATGTGTGTACACATACATATATATGTGTGTATAATATATATGTATTATTAAATACATATATATTGCTACTTTTTAAAAAGGAGTTCATGTGTTTGAGTGTTTTGTCATTGTGCACATATGTGCACCTTCTATATGCCTGATAACACAGAGAGCATCAGAGTTCCTAGAACTGGTGTTATGGATAGTTCTGAGCCACCATGCAGGTACTGGGAATGGAACCTGGGTCTTCTGCAAGAGCAACAAGTGCACCTAACCACTGAGCCATCTCTCCAGCCCTGATTTGTCATATTTTTAAAGGAAAAATAATGATATATGTGCGGAAACCTAAACCTGTCTGAGTAAAAGCATTACTAAACTAGAGTAGAAACCAGGATGGTGCTTACTATTATTAAAAATATCAATAATTTAGTCATTCATTTACTAAATATTCAGATTTTGTTGGAGACTTCCACAGCCGAAGGAATGTTATTGTGTTAAATGATGTTTTGATTAAACAAGAAAGAATGAGAAGAATTGATGCCCTTTGCCAAAGACTTAAAAAAAAAAACCTTTAAAAGGAATTTAAATTAATAAAGATTAAAATTAAGGGCTGGGGAGATGGTTCAGTGGGTAAAGTACTTGCTATGAGTCTTAGTCAGGTTACTATTGCTGGGATGAAACACCATGATCAAAAGCAACTTGGGAAGGAAAGGTTTATTTGGCTTACAGATCCTTAACCATAGAGTCCACAGAGGGAAGCCAAGACAGGAACTCAAATCTGGCAAGAACCGGTAGGCAGAAGCTGATGCTGTTCGTGGAGGTGTGCTGCTTACTGGCTTGCCTCTCATGACCTATGAAGCCAGTTTTATTTTTTATAGTACCCAGGACCACCAGTTCCAGAGTGTCCCATCCTCAATGGCCTGGGGCTTCCCCCACCAATCAGACATTAAGAAAATGCCCTGCAGGCTTGCCTACAGCCAGATCTTACAGAAGGAAGCATTTTCTCTATTGAGGTGCCCTCGTCTCAGATGACTTTAGCTTGTGTCAAGTTGATATAAAACTATACAGGTCAACCATGCAAGTGTGAGAACCTGTATCTGGCTCCCCAGAACCCATGTAAAACTTGACCAGCAATGCATGTCTGTAATCTCTGGGCTCCCATGGTAAAATAGGAGGTGGAGACAGGAGATGCCCCAGAAGTTTAGCAGCTAGTTAGCCTGGTGTGCAGAGCATCAACCAACAGAAAACAACACAGACAAAGGCAAGGTGGACCTTTGACCTTCACCCTTTCCTCTCACCCCAGCCTCAGAGAGAGAAAGAGACAGAGAGAGAGACCCAGACACAGAGACAGAGACACAGAGAGACAGAGAGACAGTGAAAGGGGAAAAGAAAGGGAGAAAATGTGTGTGTGAGGTTTTAAAGATTAAAGATAATTGAGTGAACAGAGTAACACACACTTACAATCCCAGCCCTCTGGGGCTGAAGCAGGAGGACCCCAGCTTTAAGGCCAGCCCAGGTTGTGTAGAGTCCCTATCTGAAAAACAAACAAACCAAAAAAAATTTTTTTTAACCCAAGAGCTCATTGTTTGAAAAGGCAAACAATGAAAAACAGAAGTAGACAAGTATCTGGTTATTAGGAAATGACTTCCAGGAAACCAGATAAAGCAGGCCGAGATTAGAAATTTCTGTTGTTGTTTTCAGAGCAAAATATGCTACTTGGTTCTTTAAAATTTCACCTTAGATACAACAAACTATTGGCAGCAGATTAATGAAGAAACAGTTGCTGATACCAACATCTACAAATAGCTCAGGAGAACTCCCTATATAAACAGAGGACTAGACCTCTCCAAGGGATCCTTAAAGAGAACTTTTTTTTTTTTTTTTTAAATAGGAGGGAGAGTACAGCCAGAGGCATCTGAAAGAGCCCTGGAGCTGCGAGAGAAAGCAGTGGACAGAGCATGGCCAGCAGACTGGACTTGGTCATGAGAAGAGAGGTTGGGGGAAGGGAGACCCACAGAGGAGGAGCAAGAGAGAGGAGGCCAAGGTGGGAAGACAGAAGAGAGAACACAAAGCTGAAACAGTACGATTCAAAGGGATTGGGAAGCTTGGGGAGGAAATCCTGCAAGCTGGAGAAGCTTAGGGTAGGGGCAGGATGAGCAAAGCTAAAATCCAGGATGTCCGCAGGGACTCTGTAACCTGAAGGTACTGTGATACTGAGGGAGCTGGGAGGCCAGCATGAGCTTTGATAGCTAACACGCACCACAGATAGCCTTTAGCCCTTCCCCTGACAGTGATAAGAAAATGGTACCAGAATTTAGGGGCATGGAGTTTCCTTTGGACTTGACACTACCTGCACTGATCTTGAAGTTCCCGTCGCCCCTCACACCCCAAGGCCAGCCACGTAGCTTTTCTTCGAGGAAAAGGAAAGCCATGCAAATTCCAGGTCCTTGAAAGCAGTATTTCCTTCCTTTCCGTGACCTCCTAAAGTGACTATTAATGAAAAGGCGAAGCCAGTGTGGCCACAGTACGGAAGTATCCTGCTCTCTTCCTTCCTGGCCCTGTTAAGCAGTGCCAACAGCGGCCATCACACACACACACACACACACACACACACACACACACAAATGGGAACATGAGCAGAGAGCTGAAGAAGGTTCTTATGAGCCAATCCATGGCAATAGGATTGTTAGGTGGTATCGGTACCAGAGTCATTTCTCTGTGAAAATGGAAGGACAGCAACCATTTGTCTCATGAGCAGACAGACAAGCAACCATGAGCAAAGTCATTTTCAAAAGAAATTCCTTTCCCAGTAAATGGAAGCAACAGAACCCATTCATTTCCTCCAAGCGTCTAGAAGGCAGCTCCGTTTCCCGTGTTTGTTAAGCTGGTTCTGTATCTCGGCGCCCAGGGCTTTCTCCCGCAAAGAGAAGATAATGTGTGGAAACCGTTTCTTAAGACAAACGAATTCATAAATAGGAAAGACTCTCCTCAACTTTCCTAAGAGTGAACTAAAAATATCAAACTAAGTAGGAATCCAGCTCCCACTTTGCTTGCGTGTGTGTAGCCTGGCTGTTCCTTTGTCATGAGCAGTGGGGAATTTTATTATTCTGTGCTTTGTTCCACAGATGATTTCAGGGTGAGTCCTATAAGCCTCGATTACAAAATCTGCTCTAAACTGGCTCTGGAGAAAATTGATAGCAATCGCATGGCAGCTTTAAGACTGGTACTGTGAAGTCCTCAAGGCAGAAAGCAGTATTATTGAGGCTGTGGAGATGGCTTGGGGGTAAAGGGCTTGCTGCTGAGGCAGCAAGGAGAGTTCAGATGCCAGCATTACATAAAATCGGGGCTTCTTAGAATGCACTTGAAACCCAAGCCCTGACCAGAGGAGAGGACAGGATAAACAATGACAACCGGATTGTTAGGTGGTATCCGTACCAGCGCCATTTCTCTGTGAAGATGGAAGGACAGCAACCGTTTGTCTCATAAGCAGACAGACAAGCAACCATGAGCAAAGTCATTTTCAAAAGAAATTCCTTTCCCAGTAAATGGTCCCCAGGACTCACTGGACAGCAAGACTAGACAAGATGGAGACCTGACATGTCACCAGAGAGAAGGTGGGAATTGAAGGAAGAAAGGCAAAGTCAATCTGTGGCCTCTGCAGGACACAGACAGGCAAGTGCACGCAAACATGGGGTGTTCCTGTATATTCCTGTTACACACAGACACACACAGATGCATACACACACACACACACACACAGAGAGAGAGAGAGAGAGAGAGAGAGAGAGAGAGAGAGACAGACAGACAGACAGACAGACAGACAGACAGGACAGAGACATACAGAGACAAAGAAAAACAGTGAGAGAGACTAAAAGAGAGACAGAGAGACAGAGAGAGGGGAAGGAGAGGAGGTTCTGTTAATATAATCACCCAAATGTCCAAACACTGTTGATTGTGTTTTGTTTTCTGTCTTATGCAGTTCCCCCCACCCAATCCCCCAGTCTCTGTATCTATTACTCTGGACCAGTCTTCACTGATTACCGCAATAGTACCCTAACTCTCACCCTCTAACACTAATCCTAACCCTAACCACCTAACCCTAACCCCCTAACTCTAAGTCTAAACCTAAGCCACCATGCAATCCCCAGCTTCTCTTCTTCCAATATAGCCGCCACACTGCTGTCAGAATAACGTCCTAAAATGTGGCATTCACGTCACCACCTTCAACCCTAGAGCCCTTCCCCAGTTCCTGAAACAAATCATTAAGGCTCTGGCATTCAAAAATGTCCCTCATCTTCCTCTTCTCTCTCCACCCCCCTATAATCACTTTGTTTCAATGCCTTTCCGGCCAATGGCATCACTTCCAAAGCCACCTCATTTTGGTCACAGCCACTCTCTGTAGCTCTTCTGCCATCCACTGTTCTAATGACCTTCCAGCGCTGATCCAGTGTCACATCTGCACAACTCTAATGGGAAATCTTCAGCCAGATCCACTGTGCTCAGCACCACGGCATCTACCTGACATGAGTTAGCCTGGTCATTCCAGGTTTCCTTAGATCAATGTACTGTTTTTCCTATACTATATCAATCTAAGCCACATAGGAGTATTCTGATAAACGGAATAGCAACTGAACAGACTTGCCTTCAGTGAGCTCCTCTAGCAGGAGAGTGTGCACCCCAGGAATGCACTAGGAACACTGGAAATAAAAGAAAAAGGTGACATCACATCTTTGAGAAGTTACTTTTTCTTCAGGAACTCAAGCCAGTATTTTAAAAATAAAAATCTAAATAGTGTGGAGTAGATTTCCATTTACAGGTGAATTTTTAAAATGATAAAATTTAAGGCAGGTTTAGTGACACATTTGTGATCCCATCACTTGCAAGGCAGGGGCAGGAGGCTTACATAAGTTCCAGGATAACCTGGTTTCCAGAGTGCATCTTAAGCCAGCTGGGACGATATAGTAAAACTCCGTTTCAATGACCTCCAAGGAACAGATGATAGCGGCCAGCGAGACAGCTCAGATGCAGCAGTTCTCAACCTTCCCAATGGCTGTGACCTTCTAATGGAGTTCTTCATGTGGTGACCCCAACCATAATATTGTTTCATTGCTGCTTCATAATATAATTTTGCTACTGCTATGAATTGTAAATGTCTGATATGTGAGCCCTGTGAAGGTTGTAAGGGGGTCTTGACCCATAGATTGAGAACCACTGGTTCAGCAGGTTAAAGGTGCTTCCTGAATAAGCCTGGCGAACTGAGTTCAATTCCCCAAACCCACAAAACCTGGAAGAGAACAGACTCTACAAAGTTGTCCTCTCACCATGCTATGGTGCAGGCAACCACACATACACGTCATACAAGCACACACACAATAGTGATAAAGTTAAACTACAAAAGAGAAGGAAAGAAGGAAGGAAGGAGGAAAGGAAGAAAGGAAGGAAGGAAAGAAAAAAGGAAGGAAGGAAGAAAGAAAGAAAGGAAGGAAGGAAGGAAGAAAGGAAGGAAGGAAGGAAGGAAGGAAACAGGAAGGAAGGAAGGAAGGAAGGAAGGAAGAAAGGAAGGAAGGAAGGAAGGAAGGAAACAAGGCCAACTAAGCAAACAAACCAGTACTATTTTAAATGAAACTGGAGCTGTCAAATATGTATCTAAGTCCTCAAAAGTTGTTCTCAACAATACTTCGAGGTCATCTATTCTCTCTAGAGGTGAGTTACAAAGGCAGGCAGGTTCCTGAGTTCAAGGTCAGCCTGGGACAGAGCTAGGTTAGGCTCAGGCATGGTAGGAATGGTGATCTCAGAGCAAGATTCCACCCAGCTAGTTTATTGTCTATGCTTACAAAGGTAGGCAGATCTCTGAATTCATTTGCAATTTTTTTTTTTTTTTTTTTTTTTTAGAAGTGTGCTTTACCTTAGTTAGGGTTTTACTGATGTGAACAGATACCATGACTACAGCAACTCTTATAAGGACATTTAATTGGGGCTGGCTTACAGGTTCAGAGGTTCAGTCTATTGTCAATAAGGCAGGAAAATGGCAGCATCTAAGCAGGCATGGTGCAAGCAGAGCTGAGAGTTCTACATCTTCATCTGAAGGCTGCTAGTAGAAGACTGACTTCAGGCAGCTAGGACACAGGTCTTAAAGCTCACACCCACAGGGCCACACCTACTCCAACAAGGCCACACTTCCCAAGAATGCCACTCCCTGGGCCAAGCATACACAAATCATCACATGCCTGCTGTCTCTTTCTGAGACTCAAGGGGCTGAGGTCATGGAATGCTAATTCTTTGGGTTAATCAAAAGGGAACCTGGGGCAATGATAGAATTGATCTGTAAATAAAATAAAATGATCTGCAAGAGATGAGCTATGCAGAGAGTTTTGGAATTGCAAGAGAGCTGTCTCGAACAGAACACAAGCCGTCAGCTTCTACCCAAGATTTGACTTTGAGTTTTATTTTCATGGAGCCCAAACACCTCTTCCTCAGAACCCCTCCCCAAGCTGAGGCTGGTCCTTAGCAGTGAGTTTGAATTCTTATACCAGGAGAGACATTTGTGTGACAATGTCTAAGAATTACTCTACAGATTCTAAGTGGAAAATGTCAGAAAAGCACAACCATCTCCCCTGTCATTCTTATTGATGCACATGACATTTATTTCTGTTTTCATCAACATGGGTAACAGAGATTAACTCTGGAGCTTTTCTTCCACATTTTAGGCACCCTTTGTTATTCTTGTTTGTGGCATTGGGTGGAAATTCTAGGAATGGAATTTAGTACGAGTGCTCTCAACAATACTCTGATATTTAGAAGTCTAAGTGGAGATGTTTTCCCACACATGGTAACCATCATTGGCAAGAACAGCTTATTATGCTTTCAAACATTGTAAGGAATAAAAGGCACATTTTAGTTCAAAACCTAAAATGTTTTTGAAAGCATTTTGAGGGTTTAATTGAATTTTTATCTTAATTTACTGGTTTTGAAAGCCAGAGTAACTTTGTGTTCTGTTTTCGAAGGTGAAATTTATTATTTGAGCCTGAACAAAAATCTCTTTGTGTCTGAGTAGATGTGCCTAACCAGCTGTCTCTCCCTGTCTTCTACTCCAGCTACAAAACACTCTTGTGGCCTCCACAGGCAACAGGAGCATATGTGGTCCCCATACATACGTGAAAGCAAACACTCATACACACAAAGCTAACAAAATCTTAAAACTCAAATAAATAATAA
Source organism: Arvicanthis niloticus (assembly GCF_011762505.2). Classification (NCBI taxonomy): domain Eukaryota; kingdom Metazoa; phylum Chordata; class Mammalia; order Rodentia; family Muridae; genus Arvicanthis; species Arvicanthis niloticus. The sequence continues at coordinate 16,160,178 of NC_047665.1, forward strand.
TGAGAGACCACGGGTGGTTCCTGTAGAATGTGAACATGTTTAGCTTCTCCACTCACCTGTGGGATGCCCTTGTGCTGTACTTCTTACCCCAAAACCTCGTCTTTGATCTGTGATGTTGGGGATGCCGGTCACTACTTTCTGAAATACTATGAGGAGTAAAAGATAATGTTTTGAAGGTACCGTAGAGGGCTGGGGATGTGTCTTACCTTGTAAAAATCCTTGTCTGGCACTTAGAAAGCCAGTTCAGGCTCTAGTACCGTTTAAACTCAGCATAGCACTGCATGCCTGTGATCCCAGCACACAAAAAGCTAAAGCAGGAAGATGACTGTCAGTTCAAGTGATCAACCTGATCACTAAAACTTTGAGGGTAGCTTGGGCTACACACAAGAAACCCTGTGTCACCTCTCCCCCAAATCATTAGGATGACTTACATCATGTATCTTTCTCTTCACCTATCTGTTGTGTTATAACTGAACAGAACATTATTTTGTTTGGTAAATGTTTATGAAGACTTTTCTTTTTAAACTATGAAGACAAGGCATGTACAGAGGGGATTCCATCTGCTTGCAAACTGAAACATTAAATGTGTCTCAGGACTAACAGCCAACTTTATCTGGGTGACTCCATGCCTGGCTGTTGTGTGACAAAACTTTTTCTGGGAAGGTACACATTTACTTACCCCAGATAGGGAACCCCCAATTGACCAAAGTATGGCTATCACCAAAGTTCAACTTGGTGGAATTTTATTGGAGATTCTTACAGGAATATGATTGAGGGGTCATTTACAGGAACAGAAATGACTCAAAGACAGCTGCATCACCAAAGCCCACCCCAGCAAGGGTGACAGCTCACAAAGCTGGTAACTTGTAACACACTGTACAGCTTGCACATGGCTCAACAGAATGGAGAGTGGGCTTTTTGGATGACTCTAAACTTCTTCCAGGCAGCTCAGCTGGTTTATGCTTCTTTGACAAGCTGGTCTAGCTCAGTCTCCTTCACAGCCTTGTTCTGCTAGTCTCAGAAGGACTCTCAGCTTTTATTGCTTTCTTTTGGCAGGGAGGAGCCTAGTGAATCTGGTCAGTTTCAGGGACTTCCTGAAGCACCTTTGAGTTGTTTACCTTCCTGCTTACAGAGCTTCCCTGCAGGGTGGAAGGCTTCAATCTTGACAGAAATTGTTATGGAACACTCCACCTCTTACATTCCTTCGGTCTTCTCTTCCATAATGAGCCCTGAGCCTTAGAGGGGGTGACTATAGATATACACCTATGGCTAAGAAACCATCCCTTGTTCAAGAGCTTCACCAGGAGTTACAAGTTGAGGCTCACAACTATGGACTATGAGCGTCAACACAAACACCTAGGGGGCAGTTTGGCAGGTACATTACACCCATGTGATAAAACAATAGAAGCTGCATTCCCATTGGGACCTATGACCTTCCCATCCACAAGTTTTTGTCCTGGCTTACAGTAGCAGCCACAAACTCCATTTTGTGGGGACAGCTTTAAATCCAACTGGAAGGCTGCTGGCCTTACCCACAGTAGCCAACCCAACAAACAGGCATGTCTTGTCTGGCATGTTGGTATTTGAACATTCAGGATTCATAGCCAAGCAAGAACTTTGGTGATAATGCTCTGCCAGCAGCCCCCATGGCTCCATCTGCACTACAGCATACATAGGTCCGATTGGTGGCTGAGATGTTATCATGTGATCCATGTTTGCACTTCCTACGTTAGAAGTAGCGTTTAGGCCTTTTCTCAGTTCCACAGCTTACTTGGATGAGATATACCTTGAGCAATAGCCCAGTCTTAATTCCTCAAGGATGGCTTCCAGAGCTTAAATATGACCCAAAGTAAAGATATTAAGAGACAGATTTAGCTCTACCACAAAACAAAACTGGCCACTCTAGCCAATTCTCCCAGTTAACTCTCTCAATCCCCTTGAATCTTATAAAAACATGTCTGCCATGACAGTCTAGATACTCTTGAGCTGTTCTTTCCCAGACTTCTCGCAGCAAAAGATTGACAGGAGATGTGATTTCAACTAGTGGGAAGAGAGACCCACCACAGGGCTTCTAAGACAAGACCTGGTCCCCAATACCATTCATCTGCCTGCCCTTGTCCACAGCTATGTCAAGTTATAGCCCAGGGGTATAGACTTCCTACTTAAGGAGCTTCCCTGCAAAATGGAAAGTTTCAATCTCAGAGGAAACTGTTAGACAACACTGGTTCAACATGAACACATGCCTTGTGGCTCTCACTCTTCCTACCTCTGTAACAAACACCAATTAGAAGAGTGCTTCTAAGCCTCCTAATGCTGCTACCCCTTAATTCAGTTCCTTGTGTTCTGATGACCCCCCCACCATAAAATTATTTTTGTTACCACTTCAAAAACTGTAATCTTTCTACTGTTATGAATCAGAATGTAAATATCTGATATCCAGATGGTCTTAGGTGACCCCTGAGAAAAGGATCCTTTGACATTCCAAAGGAGTCACGACCCACAGGTTGAGAACCAACTTGGAAGCACCCTAACATTGAGGATTTCAGCTAGACCTAATGACACTGTATAATGAACACTTGCCCCCACATCACAGCAGTAGTTAGGAGTAGAACCAAGCTGGACCTGAAGCCTTCTGATTGCAAGTAGCGCCATCTGTTCTAATCCTACACCTCCTGGGTTGGCAGAGGGCAGAGAAAACAAATATATTGTGACACCATATTTTCCAGCCCTCTCCCAGTACCCATTCACGTGCCCCTGGTGTGTCAAAGTCCCAGCTCCAAGCTGGGACTCTGAACAAGCTGCTCTGTTGCTGGCTAGGGCCTCTGGGTGGACTTTAAAAGTTTGTTTGCTTTCTTAAAACAAATTGGCCTGGGTTCAAAAGGTAAATTCAAGCTAATCAATAATCAGTTTTATAACTCACCTCAAGAAAACCTAATATTTATTTGAATGTGTGTGGTAGTACTGTCAGCCCCCCACCCCCCCATCCATACACTCCAATCACTAAAAGGAGACAAATACCCTTGAATCATGCCAGCCAGTGCAGAGCTGGAAGACAGACTTAGCTTCTTCATAAAGTGCTTGGTCTGACTTTAATTATACAAGATTATACAAAGTGGGGGGGGGGGGCACAGAGCAGTTTTGCAGTTCTTGGGGAAGCATTGTTTTTGTTTCTTTGGGTAAAAGGAATAGTTGAAACCAACTGTACTGCTCTTAAGATAATGGTGGGAAAGTTGGGCACAAAGTGGAAGACGTTTCAAGGGGAAACAGAATGTCACCATGACAGGCCTGCAGCCATGACTGTTAAGAGACAAATCAGAATAAGCACATCCCAAAGCTGCCTTTCCAGGGGTCAGTGAGAGAGATTGCCCAGGCAGCCAGAGTGCAGCTACTGGTGTGCTTTGGGAGGCTAGGAAGAATATCTGGTGGGTTTGTCTGACGAAACTCATCCATGTGCCATCCATACAAGAGAGCCACCACCATGTCTAAAGCCATCAGTTGGGTCACCAGGTATGAAGAGAGAGCGAGTTTGAGTGAAGGAGGTTTTCATAGCATTTGGTAGTAAATTCCATAAAATGCTATGTTTTAATTTGTGACTTGTGGGGTAAGACATTTCTTTACAATATGCTGTGTTTGAAATTTAAGTCAGTCCAACGTCCACTCAGGATGAATGTGAAACGTGACCGATCACAGACCTTAGTGAGGATAGCTTATCAACTCTGGCTGTTGTCAACTCAGGAGTGACAAGTTGCTATGCACAGAAAGGAGGAGGAATAGTTCTTGCTTCTCCTGACTCATGGCTGTGAATATTTTGAGTAGATATTAAGGTGCTAGAATTGATAACCAATGTGCAGAATTCTATTGTAATTCTATTGTTACAGCTTGGGGAACGATAGCAAAACTGAAGATCAATATGGCACTGTTAAAATTGAAAACCACTGTTGGGGATTGGTCAAAATGCTTCATCTTATTTCGGTTCCCAAAAAGCCATGCTTCCAGACCTGAGGGTCCCTGTCCCCAGCTGGCTTTGATTGATAATAAAGAATTGCCATACAGCCAATGGCTGGACATAAAGATGGAGGTGGGACTTTTAGATTGTGCTGGCAAGGGTCCTAGAGAGAGAGGAGGGATGGAGAACTGCTAGGATGATGAAGCACAAAGATGAAGCTCATATGCCCTGGCCGATGGCATGTAAGGATACTGGAAAGTGGCCCTAGCAGCCATTTCCGAGATTGGGTCTGGGGTAGCAGAGATAAAATATAGATTTCAGAAGATATTAACACAGGAATACCAAAGGAGAGTGTTCACTAGCCACAGGGGAAGTTTAAAAGTATCCAGCCATTAAGCTAGTCAAGGTATATCAAAATTAGCTAGTGTGTGTGTGTGTGTGTGTGTGTGTATTTCATTCACAAATCTAGAGAGCTCTTGGGTGGGTATAGTACACATGTGACTCACTGGGAGCCAAAGCTGCTTAACAAATTCACCACTACAAACCACAAAGGCAGAAAATTGGTTCAAAGCACAATTTCAAACACATCAGAAAAACATTCTGTAGGTTCAGTAGAACCTCGTTTCTAGTATCTGTTAATGCGTTTATTTAATAATAGGCCATGCACACTCATTGAAGCACAAGTTGGTAATGCTACCGGGAAAGGATCTGGATGTGAGTTAATTAACAACCTTTTTGAGTTTGGTGTGTAAACATGGAAAAGGAACTACGAGAAGGTTGCATACAGGCTTGGAGGGGAGAAGCAAGTGCTCTGCATTTGAAGTTTGCGGCCTTGGCGAGTGTTGTGTTCTGACATTAGCAAATCAGATGTACATGACCTTGTCATTTCTCTAATAAATCACCCTCCATCTCCTGCCCTTCTCCAGCTGAACCTCAGAGACGATGGGATGACGGGCGGGCTTGATATATGTGCACATATATATATGTACATACGCGCACATATAAGTAAATATATAAAACCTATGCCTCCACTGTAGTTAAGAGTGTGTGTCTCCTCTTAGACTCATAGATTTGACAATCAGGTAAGGAGAGGGAACTGGAATCCTTTCAGGAAAGCTTGTGCTCTTTTTCTGGTTGCCATTCAATATCTGAGCCTTGGGTTGACAAGAACACTAGCCCACTGCCTTTTTAGAGAAATAAAATATGGATCATCTCATGGGAAGGTTCTCAAAGTTCTTTTGTTTATGTAAAAATATAAAAAAATTTTAATTCCTTAAAGTTATAATAATTGTAAGAAACACCATTTCTTTCTCATAATCTAGAGTTGGACCTAACGATAAAATGGATTTACTATCCATTAAAAATAACTGAATTGCAGAAAAACCTAATTATAATTCTTCTGTAGATTCACTGGGTACATAATTTACATTGCAACAAGTTTGCTGGTTAGGGCACTGATTAAACTTGGTGCCTTATGAAACAGTTCTTTCAATGTTTCTTTGGGAATGCAAATGGAAGCTTAGCAAATAGCAAGCATACTCTGGAAATTCAACAATGCTGGCATTCTAGATGATTAAGAAAATGAAGAAACTATAACCCCAAATGTTTTACATGGTCTCTCTGCTTCCCTCCACCGCTCTCCCAAACTGAATTACAAAGTGAATTTTAAATAGTCAGTTGAATGCAAATGTCAGGGTGTTACTGTAAGGGGAATATAACATTTAACAGAAAGGCAACATCAGTACAAGAAAGTGAGCCTTCAGACCCGCAGAGACACAAGACCTAGCTGTTACCCAAGGTCTGGCACTCAACCTCCGGGGAGTCCTGTCTTGACTACTAATCACGTGGAAATGACCAGAAGATAGTGCTCTCCTGTAATGCGTTTCTTTAAAATTCATAACAAGGAAACACATCCTTCTAAGAGATTTTATGGAGGTTAGAACTGATCTTTGAATTCAGTCTAAGCCTCATTTTTCCTGTACTTTGACGCAAAGCTGTGTTTTGCAGTGTGGTTGTTTAGAACGGCCAAAAGATATGTTATTGCTGATCACACCTCTGGGTGAGGGTGAACCCCTGTGTGTTGCTGATGTGGACGACCCCACACAGAAGGATGAAGTCTGCACCAAGAATTGCACTTCTCCAGTTTCTTCAAGAAACGCAATACCAAGAGTATCACGACCAACACATAAATTTTGGTTGTATTTGTAGATCCTGAGCTTGGGATCTCAGAGTGATTTAGTTGGTTCTTAGAGAGTAAAACTGAACGTTGTACAGAACAAAAGTTAACACGGTTGGTTTCCTGCTCACATTTATTGGGGCTAAAGAGACTAAAACAGTTAATTTTCTTCCCAAAGACTTGGAAAAATATATATATAATACAACAGTAATTTAAGTAAGCACACAACAAAACTTCCTGGATCATGAACCAACAGAGATGTAATAGCCTGTAGATGTCAATTCAGACAGCTTTACAAAATGTCATTCATCTAAGGCATTTCTGTGGTTCTCTCAGCCACGTGTTCACAGACATAGAGGCATCTATTCACGGACAGAGAGATACAGGAGCAGTGGGCACAGGAGGCTAAAGCGGTACACACTTAGTTATTCAGTAATTTTAAAGAGGAAATTTGGCGTTCCAAGAAACAGTTTTGTACATCCAGAAAAAAAAAAAAAATCAATGAGAATTTTCCACTTGGATAGGGAAGATTATTTTGTGATGCAGACTACAAGAAAATCCACGCTGAACTATTTGCTTTCCAAAGGCCACTTTCAAAGTACAGATTTCAAGTCTAGAACAAATACCCACAGCGTGAACAAACAGGATGGCTAAGACTCTTACACTTGCTTCCATATGGCTTTCTTCCTCTCTTGTCTAACTTACTCTAAGCGGGGAACCCCAGAGGTGGCGGCAGGCTCTGGAGGCTGTACCATTGTATCCAGTGAGATTTCTGGAAAGTGGGCTGTTACTCCCAGATGTGAACCTGGTAGGCTTCTAAATCTATTTCATTCAAATGGACTAGAAAAGTTTTTGTCAAAGCCAAACACTTGTTGTAGGAATCTTCCTGAAGCAGGAGGAGGAAGCTGGGGGGCAGAGGAAGTAAAGAGGAAGTAAAGCCATCAAGAGGCTAATTACCCAAAGTGAGAACACTGGCCTTTCCCAACACAGTTGCCACCCTGTTTCTTTGTAAACAAAGTCACTTGGGCTGGCATTGTGCCCTGGGATGAGCCAGAGATACAGACACTTGGGTTCCATCTACCAAAGTCTCTGGTAGATTCTGACACACTCTCGCACACACATTTTGCTATATGAGGAAAAAGACACCATTATTCAGGCACTTTGCAACATTAAAAAAAATCCAGTTATGTAAAATCAGTTTGACAAACAATACCTCCCCCCTCCCAGCCAAAAAATAAAATCAAAACTAATGCTTTTGAAAAAAAAAAAAAACTCTGAGAAGGCAATTTCCCTCAATTTCATCAGGAAAATTGCCAGACATTCTCCTCCGCTTTTACTCCACATCTACCACCAGCTCTTATTTCGTTGATAACAGCATTTCAGGTAACATGAAATCGGCCCCACTTAGTTATTCACTGGAGAATTTACTGATGGTGGTGCTTGTTGTAGCAGTTGACATCTATGCAGAGAAATCCAATTTCAGTTGAGTTCCTGCAATCCCCTGAGCTATGACAAATGCCCCTCACCTCAAAGGAGTCAGGTGACTATGTGTGTAAATCATCCATTCACATGGACTTTATATCCAGACTAATATGGCATACCCTTTCAAAAGAGAGGGATTGTTTTTTCTGCTGTACTTAAGACATTCACCAGAAGACAGAGTCACTTTGTATCTAGAAATTTCTAATAAAATGATTGAAAGGATTTGGGCTGGTTGCCATTCAGAAGTCTTCTAGAGTTCTATGATTTATACAAACTGTGAGTAAAAAAGCACATGGCCAGGGAATGTTCTGTACATACACCAGATGCTAATATACACATGTGATCCCCTGAATATATACATCCCCACTTAGGATACATTCCACTGCAGAGGCAAGGCTGATGAGAACAGGTCTTTGATAACAGATCTGGGATAGCAGCAGTTTAACAATCTAGTTACTGAGGCAAACAGAATAGGCCCTGAATACTCTTCCAGGCTTCCAGGAGAGGTCTCTGTTAACATGGAACACATGCAGTTCTTATGAAGCACCAGGACGCTTTGCTCATGGCAACTGTATAATGCTAGAAGAAAATATGCTCCTCTTTTCAAAACCTATTTGCTGATTAGTTGTATAATAGGCAGGATGTGTCACACTGAGGTGACAGGGATCCCAGTGACTGAAGACACAGGAAGTATATCCATCTGAATTCTTGTCATCTTATCTGTTTCTTGAGGACATAGAAAACACTCAGATTATCTGGACAGCTCCTGGGAGACCAATTAAATTAGGCTGAGCAAGGACCTGCTCTAAATTGTGTCTGACAGTATGTAAATAACCTGATTATCATAAAACTGCACTAGGCATTGTTTTAAAGAATTTTGAGTTTAACCTCTTGAGTAAGTTAGGAACTTACAACAAAAATTCACATGTGTACTAAGCAAATAAAACCACCCCCCCCCCAAAAAAAAACCTCTTAGGCTGATAGATAAATCATTTTAGTCATAGAAAGGGACAAGTCTTTTAAATAATCTTATTTTGTGTTCTTCGTTGGATATCTCCACACATGCCCGGTTGGAGTCACATGGATTCTATATGTGTGGATGAACTACAATATGTACTGTTGACATAAACCGTCTGGTCCAACTCCTAATCTGTTGGGAATCTGACCACACTGCCCAAGAAAGGACCCTGCTGTCTACAGTGAAGACTTTGAAGCTTTCCCACTTGCATCTCATATTAAAACACTTTTATGGACCACAGCTGTGGGCTGATGGTGAGTGGTGAACCAGTTACCTTAGAAGAATAACATCTGCCAAACAACAGACACTGAATGAGGCCATGTTGTCTTACAAGTTATAACCTTTTCCTGGGAAGGAACAACTCCCTCCCAACAGCAGTTTCTCCTGCCTGAAGATGAGATCACACAGGGAGAGAGCGATAATGTTTCTGCCAAGTCGCTGTGGGAATGCTGAAGAAGTGCACACTCGGTAGCCGGCACAGGCATGCCAGCCAGTGCGTCGACTCCTGAGATAAGCAGCCGGCTCCCTTGCTCATAGAACTTCTTATTATGCAGCATCATCCTTCCCTCCGACTCTGGGCTTCTGCCATGTGTCTCGTGGCAGTGGAACCAACACAGACGTTTGCTCAGTTTGCAACGCTGCCAAGCACGGCAATACCATTACTACACTGAGTATTCATCCAGGCGCCTTGGTTTGGATGGAAGATGAGCAGCCTGATGGGATCCTTTGGATGGTAGGATGGTGATATTTTAGAGTCTCCCAGGCTAAAGCAAAGTTCCCAACCTGCTCCACAGACGTAGTCTGGACTGTGGGGCTGTTGCTCGATACACAGGCTCACTCAAGCTCGGGGTGTGGCCTTTTCCAACACCAAATGCTTTCAGGCAAGTTCAAAGTCTGGACAGAGGCACTTCCAAAATTTGGCAAGGAGGAGGAGGCAAGGTCACTAAGTGGGGCTTTTACTGGATGTCTGTGCAGGTGACTTTAGGTTGTGGATGGATCGTGCTTTTTCTTCTTGCCACGACAGGACTTACAGACACAACAGATTATACAGGGAGAGGCCAGGAGCAGCAAGGGTGAAGTCACCAAGGCAATGACACCTAATCCCACAAGGATCCCCACTACCTGGAAATTGAAGAGAAAACCCTATATCAGCAGGTATGTCATCTGAGATGTGTACATGTCCCCAAGTGTAACAGCCTCTACAGTCTGAATGCTGTGCCCCCTAGACTTATGTTGAAACCCTAATACTCAGTGTGATAGCACTTGGAGAGGGGACCCCCTAGGTGATACTGTGGAACCTTGGAGACACTAGGGAGCCCATTCTCAGCTTTCAACCATGGGAGAACATGGTGAGAAAGCTGTCAGCTATAAACTGGGAAGAGTGCTATGAGTTTAACGCCTCATGGCCAACATGTCTGGATTCAGAGTCATCGAAGAGATACACTCAGGATGTGGGGAAGGGGGATGTTTCCAGGCAGGACTAACTGGGAAGGGAAGACTCATGATGATGTCCCATGGACTGGGCATTGGATTGAGTAACAAAAATTAAAAAAGAAGAAAGTCAAACTAATGCTAGTATTCCCTCTCCCTGATTTTAACTCTGCTGAGACATGAGGAGTCCCGGCTTCAAGTTCCTACCACCCCAAACTCTGGCATGCCCTCCCTGCCATGATGGACTGTATCCCCTCAAACCATGAGCCAGATTAGGCACTTGCTTCTCTAAGTCCTGAGACAAGTAACCAATACAAGGACCCTTAGCAGAACCTGCCCACGCTAATATCTGGTCCTTAGACTTCCGGCAGCCAGAACTAGGAAGAAGCATCTGAACTGTTTCAGTCACCCAGGCTATGATAATCTGTTAGATGAATAACTAGGATACTATCTTGGGCATTTTTAGCGATGTTCTCACTGGACACAAACTACAAAGGACTAAACCAAGGGTGAGAGCAAACCAAATGTTGTTAACTCAAGATGAACCATAAACTCTAAACCCTGAACTGTGGTTGTTGGCTCATTCTCTATTGGGGTTTTCCTCAGCAGTCTCACAGGGGCATTAATAATGATTGTTAGGATGTGAACATTGGTTTCTTCAAAGGGAGTGTAGCCTTTGATAAACACAAAACACTATTAAAAAACAAACCACAATTCTCTTTGAACCTGCCACATAAACACACAATGGCATGTACAGAGGGATCTGAGGCCCTGCAGGAGCCCACAGTATTGGAGGACTCTGCTTTGATGGTTAATATGCTTTAACTGCTTGTAGGAAACTCCTCCCATGTTTTGCAAGAGCAAAGAACATGGGTATGTTCCTTGGCTGGTCACCCTAACATTTTGCTCTCCGGTGCCTCTCCCTCAATTGTGTGCTTGAATTAACTTCAGGCCTCTGCTCCATTATTCTCTCTTTCCTCATGCCAGAACCTCCCAGGAGGGCATGAGAAAGCAAGGAAGACATCCCAAGTCTAATGCATCTCATGTTGCCTTAAGGTGGAGAGTACCTGTGTTCGGTTCCACATTACCGATGCTCTCGAGTGGCCAAGCTTATTCCTGCATGGCCCTTTGTCATAGTGCCTGAGGAATATGTCATTCTGAAAAACAAAGAGAGAGGTTTCAGTAATCACACAATGTAGAGATGAGAGGTGAGTGTCAAGCATGCAGCTCACGAATGACTTCCTCTAGGAATCCTGACGAAGACAACAGAACAAGGAATGACCTGCTCCACCATCTCAGGCAGGTAACAGATAGTGAGCTTCTGCAGAGGTGTGCAACAGAATGTGAGAGCCATAAGCCAGGAGCAAGCCTGGTGTGACCAATGGCAGAGACTGACAGGAGAAGGGAAAGGGGAAGGGAAAGGGGAAGGGGAAGGGGAAGGGGAAGGGGAAGGGGAAGGGGAAGCTCGTCACAAGGTAGTAAGTGAGTGATAGACTATATGAGGAAGCAGGAACAGGACTGTGAATGATGGGGGAAACTACTGAGGAGAAAGAAGACAGTGGTCTTGTCAAGAGAAATAACCCAGAGATGGACTTGTGGGTAAAGATGAATGAGTTTGGACATGCTCAATTGGACATCCAAGTAACACATCCAGAGTCAGATCATTACTTATACCTGGTCTTTGAAGGAGAGACCTGAACATCAGTTTACATAAAATGGGGGCGGGGGGGAGAAGGATCACAGAACTGAATGAGCTCGTCTAGGAGAGATGCTAACTGAGGAGCAAATTTGTTCAGAGAAGACACGAACAGGTGAGAAGTCTGGAAAGGACACTGAGGAACAGCCAGAAAGGTAAGGTCAAAAGAGACAGGAGAGGTGGCAGCTGGCCAAGATGTCAAAATCTTGGGAGACATCTTGGGAAAAATACAGTCAGGATATAGCCACATGGTCACTTAAATGTTTTGTGCTAAGTGGAAGAAGGCGGATGTCAACAGCAAGAGGTGACTGACTGGGTTCAGCGGAAGCTTGGCTTGTGAAGAACAGGGAGAGTACACTGGTCAGCTTGAGAAAAGACTGGCTCACCTCTAAACGGCACACAACAGACAGATGGAAATGGCAGAGGAGTAAAGGAGAAGTTGAGGTCACATGGAAGAGAGAAGACAACCGAAGGTGACAAGTCCCTGAGGCTCCATCTCAGCCTCTGACACCTCATGGACGAACACGAAGCCAGGAGCAGACGCAATGCCCAGCATACTCAGTCTCAGTTTGGTAGCTGCCTCAGACTTGGGCTTTAGAAAATCCCCCTTTCTTTGCCCCAGGTTCTCAACCTCCCCACGACCACATCAATACCATGTAGCATAGAACACTGCCCTGGAGAGAGAGCCTCTTGTGTGCTGTGTGGAAGCATCACCTGTCAACAAGAACCTGATGGCCTATTAGCAAAAGCCAGGAAGTAGAAGGTGGGATTACCAATAAAGAGATAGGAACTCTGGGAGTTAGTCAGACATAGGAAGATTCACCCTGTACTCTGAGGAAGTCTGGCTATGAAACTGAGGAGAGGTAACTAGCCACGTGGCAGACAGAATAGAATAAATGGGTTAGCAGTTGTTGGGGGTACAAGCCCATGCTTAGGTATTCATACATAAATAAGCCTCTGAGTTGTTACTCTCGAACTGAGTTGTAGGTGGAAAACCCCCTGAGGTTACATTGCCCCATGGAAAAGCACCTTTTCCACAAGCCAATGCCCTCATCTAAAACAGTGATAGCTAGTTCCCAAGACACAGTGACAGAAAAGTGTTCTGCAACATCTGAAGCCCACATCTTCAGACATTTAAATCTGTCCCATTTCATCTTGAGGGCCCACACAACACAAGCGTCTGAACAGAGTGTTCTTGGCCACACCATCCCCCAGACATTCTTCAGCCAGTGGATGGAGATCTGGTGCACACATTTAGTCTCTCATGCTCCTTCCTCCTAAAGAGAACTGGTGGACTCAGCTGTCTGGTGGGTAGAAACCTGGTTTATGATCTGGTGATAGTAAGGAGAAAACCCAAGGATCTCTTTTTAATGTATAAATCGTGTTAAATACCACACATCTAAGGGACCATGTTGAGGCATGGTTACTCAAAGTGGAAACCGTTGGTGAGCTGTTTAAATTCTTGCATCTACAGCATCTACTTTCGACTCTTCAATCTAATGCAGTTCCTTAAAAAAAAAAAAAAAAAAAAAAAAGAAGACACTCGCCCCCATCATGTCCTCAACAGCTTAACTCACTTTCAGCTGAAGCACCAGTAGGCATTCCGTTAATGCCACCTTTACTACAGGCGCCATGTAAGATACTGTAGCGCCCAACAAACCGCTAGCTAAATGAAACCCAACCATACAACAAAACCAAGAGCTGATGAAAAGATACCAGTCTAAGTGTATCCTGGCTAGTTTCACGTCACTTGACACAAGCTAGAGTCGTCAGAGGAGGGAGCCTCAATTGAGAAAATGCCTCTATAGAATCTGGCTGTAGGCAAACCTACGGGGCATTTTCTTAATTAGTGATTGATCATGGGAGGGCCTAGTTTATGATGGTGCCACCATTGGGGTTGCAGTCCTGCATTCTATAAAAAAGCAGGTTGAGCAAGCCATGAGGAACAAGCCAGTAAGTAAGCAGCATCCTTCCATGGCTTCTGCATTGGCACCTGGCTCCAGAGTCCTGTCCCTCTTGAATTCCTGCCCTGACTTCATCTGATGATGAACTATGATGTGAGAGAGTAAGCTGAATAAACCCTTTCCTCCCTCCCCGAGTGTCTACGATGTTTCATCACAATATTAGTAACCCTACCTAAGACAAGCGTGACTGAGGTCTTACACCAATATGGACACACATTATAGCTTCAGACAGGAGTATCCATAAGCAGCTTGTGCCACCTCAAACTTTAAAAGATTGAGACTGGAGGACACCCTTGTCACTCACCCTCCCACAGCTGAGATTACTGTTCACCTTGGCACAGGACTGGATGAAAGTGCGACAGAATTTGGGAAGACACACTCTTGGGTGAGGAGCAGACTAAGCAACAGACAGGTCCCAGGATCTAGTAAGTGGTAAGGCAGTAGTGTTTCCCTGTCACACCAATATACAGGACCCAGGGGGCAGGAGACACCAGCCATCTGAACAGCCTTTCTGATTGCAATCTTTCCAAATTCTGATTGCCCCTTGGAGATGCACATGGCTGAGTCTCCAGTGACTGTCTGCATGTGTAACTATGTGAAGGACCCTGATGTGGCAGAGGTGAGCCTTTGTGATCTCAATGGCTCCCATCTCATTTTGTGGTTCTCTATCAGGAGGAAATGCTTCCTGGCTGTGGTCAGTGGGAATGAGAACCATGAGGAGATCAGAGAGACATGACAAGTCTAGCGATGCAAGCAACCCCATCTCTAGAAGACAGAAGAGCAAAGACATGGATTCTCATCTAGTATCTCCAGACAGCATTAGAACCCTGTCAGGATCATGATCCAGTGAGATATATATCAGGCTCCTAAGGTACAGACATAGAAAATGTCTATTTTATGTTTATTCTGCTGTTTTTAAGCCAGAAAATTTGTGACCATTTGTTATGACAACAGTATAAAGCAAATGCTCAGACGACTATTTACACACTAGGGATAATTTCCTCTAGAGCATAAAAACGTCCTGAAAACATTTCAGACAAAGATATGTCTGAAAGCTAAAGTGGCCCATCTAAGGCAACGCAAAGAGGTTTCCTGGTGTCTGAAGTAGCAACAGGGCTGGGCTGTGACTCGGGGGGCAAGGTGCTCGCCCAGCACACACAATGATTGGTTCCAATGCCCACGAAACAAACGAAAGCAAAGTGGAAGAGGAAGCGAGGAGAGGTCAAAGAAAGGAGGAGGGAAAAAAAGAAAAACAGGGAGGTCAGGAAGGACAGACTGGGCTTCCGGGAATCTCACGAAGAAAAGTAAATTCCTTTTGCAGGATGGTAAGAGGCCCCATTGCTAAAGGGAAGGACTAAGGCTCAGACAGTGGCACAGACACAGCAAAGGTAAAGGACAAGCCCCTTCCATGGAGAACTCACGTCCAGGTTCTGCAGACAGTACCAACAAAACGTGTGCTTGCAGTTCTTGCACATCATCTGGGCACAGCCTTCGTTGCGCTCAATGTAAATGCGGCAAACGGGGCACTGCTTGATGGGGGCGTCTGCATCAGTCCCGAAGAGGGCCCTAAGACAAAACAGATGACATATGTTTGGTCAGTGTCACCCATGCGATGCCAGGGCTGTTCCATGGGTAGTTAGTACATTTCTCAGTTTGCCATGTTTAATTCACTTCCAAAGAAAGGGGTGGGAGGCGTGGATTATTAGTTGTTCAGAAAGCCCAATAAGGAAGAATTTATTTATTTTGGCTCCCAATGAATTATATAATTACACTTTCTACAGCTGGCTGCTTTTAGTGCTTTGCCAAATTAATACTTCATCCCTAATCACACAGTCTCTGAATAAGAAGTACATAGAGGAAGTTAAACTGTGAGAACGTAAGCAACTGAGCTTCCAAACGGGATGCAGTCTAGGTACTGACCTGCTCGTTAAATAAAGGTAAGGGCTGGGAGTCAGTTAGACATTCAACACTCAAAGAGATGCCAACAGTGATTGAAAAGACCTCCTCCAAGTGGATGAAGAGGCCCGTGTGTGACCACAGCAGAAAGGGACACGGAGCTAAGTAGTTCAAGTCAGTGTAGGAGGGAGTCAGAATACCCCACTACAAGCCAATGACTAGGTATCAAAATCACCTCCCAGCACACAGAAGCATCGCCGCTTACAAAATGTAGATAACTCTAGGTCAGATGAGGTGCTGGGAATATCCGTACATAGCAGAGACACCATTTCTGATTTAATACTCTCCTTTGGGCTGGTGAGATGGTTCAGAAGGTAAAGGCACTTGCTGCCAAGCCTGTAGACCTGAGTTCAATCCCTGGGACCCATGTGGAGAAAGGAAAAAACCAAAACAAGACAAAAACAACAAGAAACTCTCACAAGTTGTCCTCTGAGCTCTACACACGAGTCATGGTGCAGATCTACACATGTCCACACACACACACACACACACACACACACACACACACACACACACAGAGTAAATGTAACAAAAATGTAATGCCCCTTTCCCAATGAGGATGCAGACTCATTAGAGGATGGATGTCTTATATGAGGCCACTTGGATGCCAAGAACAGTATCAGAACTCAGATCACCCTTTTCCTCTCAGCCCTTTAAACTTGCCCACGGGACTAACTACTATGGAAGACCCTGCCTTAAATCTGATGGGGATGGCACATGGCAGCGTGTGTATCAGAGTTCTCTTTCTTCTGTGCTCCGTCTGACATCAAGGCACAGCACCACAACCAGGCAGCGTGACTGTTCCTGAAGACTAGCTCTGCACGCTCTGAGGGCACCGGGCAAGTCAGCCAACTGGCGGGGAACATTGCTTGTTTTGTTCTTGCTCAGGCGGAACAGCCATAGCCCCAAGCAGAGCATAGGATCCAACACAAAGGTCTCTCGCTCTGCTCCTGGCTGCGGCCATAAAAACCTTCCATACAAAACAGGCACCCACCCGTTGAATTGCTTCTCCACCCATAACAAGATCCCAGCCCTGGTGCCAACATCTCATAGCATAAAGCATTAGGAAAGACTCTCTCGTCCTGTGTTTTCTAAACATTTAGGAAGATGGTGTATATGTGTGCACACTCTGTAGGATTGGCAGACTCTATGAACAGGCCATTGGATGGGGTAAGATCACAGCCGCCTTATTTTGGAAACGTGAAGAATAGGCTACACCAGTGCAGGTGAACATGGCTTCTTAGCAAATAGCTATACATATGCTGTGATGTTCTGCTGAGAATTACAGAGCTTGGTGCCTCTCTACCCAAAGAGAATGGACTCAACATGATCTGAAGGTCCCCTTAGGATAAAGAGCTAGAGTCCCTTCCAGACATCCTGCTCTGGCTAGTGTCTGTAGCTACCTTACTCGTTCTTCTCAGCGTATTTCTATAGTGACTGTCTAAAACCTGTCTAGTTTCTTCTCAAAGCAGCTTATGCTGAGTTGGAAAAGAACACTGGGAACAGCCCCAGAGACACCTCATCCCTTACCCATGCTCTGGCATCGCCGACTGGCTGTCTCTACAGGAGGACTCCTCGTGCCAAGCATCCTTGCAACATGAGCAGAATTTCAGGTGACAAGAAGGGCACTCCACCAACACAGGCTGTCCTGGGTCTCCGGCTGCAATGTGGCACACGGTCTGGCAGTCTGCGACGGGACACCATGTTCGGAGGGGGTCCATGTGAACCTCTGAAACATAAGGAGGAAACAGTGATGGGCTTTCTCCAATCCAAGCATTAAAGTTTCTCCCCTCTTTTTATCTGCTTTTTTATAGGCCAATAAGTATGGCAATAATAGTAGCAAGGGAGTGGCCATTTCCATGACTGACAGTCTTCGTGATGCGTCCGAGCCTGTCATCCACCGTCCAGATCATAAGGTCATCCCTGCCACATTCTCAAGGTAGGAACCAAGAGAGCATGTCACCACTGCCTTTATTAATAGGTAAGGTATGGTCTTTAACCAAAAAATACAACTTGCCTTTGAACACTCAAAATGGGCAAAAATCTTATTTCTTTAGTGATAAACTAGGTAGCATCTTGGGAGAAAGCTTGACATGAAGAGGATCAAAGCAAGAGAACAAAGGGATTCTACACATGAGAACACGTGCTCTGGGCTCTGAGACACAGTTCAAACCTCAGGGAAGTTTAAGACAAGGATTCAGATAGTGTAGGATCAGTCAGCAGCCAGCATGGCTTAGCTAGAGAGTCAGATTTAGGTGGTTTGCTGTCTGACCAGTGACCAAGATAGGGGCTGGATATATGAAGGGCTCATGAGCTCTTGAAACAAACAGAGACTTTCACAGACTACAAAAATGATAGCCATTTGTGTGACAGTAGCTAGAACCATGTGGCTCACAGGAGGAAAGGTAAGATTGGCAGCTGGACAGCCAACCACCTGTTTAGGTAGTTATAAGTCTCTTTTAGTTTTCCCATTTCTTGCTCAATAAAACATTCCATTTCTCCTCATGTAATATGCCCTATGAGGAGACATATAAGGCTACCAGAGGGGGGCAGTAGCCTTTCTTTCTCTGAATGGACAAATATTTTACAAATTCCTTACTCATGATGTTCCTCTCTTAAACCTCTGAGGTTAATGTCAATCATATATAATCTCTCTCATCAGTTGTAATACCGGGAGAAATTGTGACATGCTTCTATCAACAAGTTGTTTCCGGCATCCAAAGTAGTACAACAGAAGTAGAAACAATCAATGCGGGCGCAGTTCCAGATTCTGATGAATTAGAACCCCGTGCGATTGCTGCCCACAGCCCTACACAAACACCAGGAAGGAATCTGAGCCACAGGAAATGGGGAGTTCAACTTTCTCCTATCATGACAGGACAATGAAGTGCCAGGGAGGGAAGCTTAGAGGTAGGGCAAGAAGAGGCCATTACAGCTCCCTGCAGAGGGATGTGTCTGAGATGCAGCATTAGGTGGGTCTGTGGTACTGACCCTGGCGGATTCAGACAAACACTATGATGTGACGCCCTTAACGGACTGTAGTCAGATAGGTCCCATTATGGACTGAGGTGCTACCTATGGTGCGTGTTCGTACTTGGTTCATTACAAGTCATATTTGGGGCTTTTCTTGGTTTGACTGATTACTTGTTTGGGTTAGTATGGGGATGAGACATGCCCTAGGCAATAGCCCTATATGAGCAATACCCCAGTCTTATTCTTCAAGGATGGCTTTCAGGGCTTAAATATGATCAAAAGGAGAGCTATTAGGAGACAGATTTTTAGCTCCACTTAAAAATAAAACTGGCCAATGTAGTCAATTCTCCCAGTTCCCTCTTCTCAGTCTCCTTGAATCTTATCAAAACATGTCTGCCATGACAGTCTGGATAGTCTAGAGCTGTACTTTCTCAGACTTCTTGCAGTGAAGGCTTGGCATGTGATGTGATTCCAACCAATAGAAAGGTAAGGAGAGACTTTACCTTACTACACAGGGCTTCTAGGGCAAGGCCTGGTCCCCAATGCCATTCATCTGCCTTCTTTTGTCCACAGACAGGTATGTGACATTATGGCACTGGGACAGGCACAGGGATCTGGGGACTCTCCAGAAAAGTTAAGTGGTTTAAGAAATTTGAGTGGCTAAATCAAAGCCATCACAGCCTACCCAAGGGCTTCCCGTATATGTAGTAGGAAGATGTCCAGGTTCTACAAGCTATTTTCAGACATTCCATTCCTTGTCAGTGAAAGCGTATTAACTGATAAGGCTGCTCCCAGGAACAGAGAATAAGTAACCAGACTGTATTGCTGCTTCTCTCGCAGGGCAGACTGTACAGAGAAGATTAAAGGGTCATGACAGACATAATCTTAGAAGGTTTTCCTATACCAATAGTTTTATTTCTATGTACAGCACATGGAAAACGTACAATCCAATTGTAAATAAAAACATATTACTACTATTCTGTAGAAACCTTGTACACCACGGCGCAAATATATATACTTTTTTAAAAAGTTAATATACTATGTCAGATATATGAGATTTTTATGTAGTTGAGCAGGCAGATAACATATATTCATATAGTTGAGCATTGTTTATGTTTTTCAAAAATATATGGTAAATTTATAAAATTTATAAATTTATAAAATAATAACAGATGTATTCAATGGAAAGACAAGATTACAGAACAGTATAAATGAGTGAGATTTATAAAACTATGTATATAGAGACTTATTTCAACTGCTTCCGGAAGACTATTAAAGGTAACAGCTTGCCCAGGAATCAAGGTCAATGGATAGGTGAAAAGGCACAGGTTTTCTTTATTGTTAATATGAATTTTAAAAATTACACTTATTTACTGTGTACTGGGACTGTGCGAATGCTGTAGCATGCATGTGCAGAGGGCACCGTGTAGAAGCTGGTCCTCTCCTTCCACTGCGTGAGACCTGGGACTGAATGCAGGTCTTTGGGCATGGGGGGAAGTTCCTTTACCCACTGAGCCAGCTACCTCACTGTTCCATATGATGATTTTTTTTTTTAAGGCACAAATACCACTTGTGTAACTTTTTAAATTGGTTCTTAAGTTATTTCCGGAAGCTGGGCGTAGCAGCTCACACTTATAACCCTCCACCACTCGGGAGTGAGGTGTCACTCAGACAGGCAACATTTTCCTAATATAAAAACAAGCTGTGAAATCTAGAACTCTGCTCTCTATAACCATCACTCGTTTTGGGTTTTTTTTTTTTTTTCTTCCTAAGTCATCCTACCTGTGCCATAAGGGGTTAAGGAAGGGTGGAACATCCAGGGAACAAGGGAACTAAAGAGTTTTATCTCTTACAATCCAACCGTCACACCCAGGTCTCTTAGATGTAAATGAAAGATGGTTTTGAACGAAAGAAAAAGTGTACCTCTGGGTTGGAAAGGACTTTTAAGCAGGTCCTTCTACCTAAACTCCGGTCTTCTTCCCAGCAAAGGCCCCATACTGTGAAAACACACTTTCTGGTCTTTCAACAGGCTAATTACTCATTTGGCTAAAATTACTAGAGACAAACTTTGAGGCTGCTATGCTTTCAAGAACCATCTGACACTGAACACACTTTAGTCTTGCTCTCACAGTTGTTTATAACCGTACATTTTTAATAATCACATTTAAGCCCCTTTTTGTTGGAGTCATGAACAAGCTGCAAAACTACAAAGTGGTTTTGATCTGTTTCTAAAGTTTACCTCAATGGTGCACATGTAAAAGTTTACCCACCCAAGAAATCAGTCGGACTTCATAAAAACAGAAGACAAACCCAGAGCTGAAGGTGACTGAAGCCGGTGGGGCCGGGGGTGGGGGGGGTGGGGGTGGGAAGATGCCACATCTTTTAAAAAGGCAACAGTTTAACACAACACTTTTCTTCCTTTGAACTGATACAGTCAAGATGAACATCACGTTCCATAACACACTAAACACAACAGGCTCCCCACAGCCTAAAGTCAAATTTCTGGATTCTCCTCCACCCCCTCCCCTAGAGAAACATTAAATTCTTTGAAAGGAAACCTAAAAATATATGCTTTGTATTCTGGTGTTTTTCAAGTAAGGAATTGAACAATCACTTTAATGAGTTGTAAGCCTGTATTTGCATGTGAGAGCTCCTGCGTTCCTCCAGGTGGATACCTAGATCCTTAGAGGCTCAAGTCATTCACATAAAATGGTGCAGTATCTACATGCTTTTCAATCATCCTCAGCTTTCTTAAAAGTCGGACTACAGTGTCACATGGATAATTGTTACATTATTTAGGGGATAATGAAAGACAAGTGTCAGTACAGAAATGAATTTTTTCAAAAATACATTTCCAATGTAAGGTTGTCAAAATCTATGGATGCAGGAAACACAGACAAAGAGGGCTGGCTGTAAAACGTATTTCTTATTCTGGGTTACAGATATCTGGGAAAAAACACAGTAACTTCCAGAAGGCTGGGGCTCTGTAATCACGTAAATGATTTACAAATGTGTGAAACTGGAACTGTATTTTGAGAGACTCACATGCAATACCCCTAAAGAAATCCTCCATTACGAGAATTCCCTCCCTTGGCTCCTTCTAACCCGAGGTGCCCCATCTCCCCTCTCATCCTCAGCTCTGGACCTTCCTTCTCACGTCACTTGTGAGGAACACAGCTGTGCACATCAGTCTGCAAGCCAGCATGTTCCATGGCTGAGCCTGCCTCTGGTAACCCAGGATACGAAATACATGTTTAGAGTATGTAGGCTCTGCAGCCATAGATTCAGCCCATCCAGCAACCTGCAGTGACTGAGCTCTTGTGGCTCATTCTCCCCAGGATTTCAAGTGTGCAGTGGCGTCTGCTCCATCCCCTCCATCAGTCCTCTCTCTCTTCAAACTTAAATCTGCATGCAAGAAAGTTCATCAGGCAAGGGCACTGGCTGTGTGCAGCACGGGTCTGGTGACTTGATTTTGACCCCTGGGACCCACAGACAGGTGGAAGGAGAGACCAACTCCACAGATTTTGTTTTTCCTCTGACTTTCATATATGCATTGGCATGCAAGATTCTCCCCTCAGATCATGCACACACAATGTGATAAAAAATAAATAAATAAGTAAATGTAAAAGACATGAAAATAGGAGACTGGTTCAGTTCAGTGGGAAAAGGAGTGGCTAAGGAGGACAATGGGAGGGATGTGATTAAAGTATCTTATATAAATGTATAAATGTGTGAATGGATAGGTATTTGTAAGTTCATATACCTAGAACATAAAAATTTAGACCAAAAGTAGCACCCCCAACTAGTGGCCTTGAAACTTTATGATGAGCATGACATGGTGTGCATTAGCTAACTAATTAATTGATTAATTGTGACATGCTTCGTTGCAGAGGCAAAGTCACAGGCTCAAACTGCAGTTTGCTTCTGCAAAGTAGATCTGTGTGAAGGATCTGTGCTGAAGGGAAGCCCCATGGCTATTTATTTTAAGACACTGCCCATTCGTTTGTTTGCTCATACGTTCATGCAATTGTGCAAAGCAAGGCTATTTCAAACTTCTCTACTTCTGCATTCTGACGATTATTAGGAAATCGAAACAGCCTGTGACATGAAAAAGTGCTAGGGCATCTAAGAATTAGATTTGACCCAGACGACTGTTTTCAGCTTTCAAAACCTGAATTTAGTTGAGCTCTGCTTTGGGGAAGGGAGTGAAAGGGGAACAGAAAACAAAACAAAACAAAGCTGAATCTCCACCCCTTGTTTTTCCTATGTGACAACCAGTGGCATTTGACATTTGCCATAATGCAATTTGTTTTCATCTGTTGCATACTTTCTTAACCAACCAGAGTGGTTCACCTGTCATACTCTGCCATTGTGAGTCTACCCCAAAAAAGACACCACAGGAATTTTTATTATAGTGGGGGACACCACACCCCCAATTTAATTTAATTACCAGCTGAGATATATATCAAGCTGTATTAACTTCTATGACCTGATGCATTTTTAATTATGCTGAAGTTAATTTGCCTTTGGTATCTCAAAGTAGAGGAGTCTTCCGAAGACAGTTAAGATGCCATTAAACTAAAGTAATCAGAATTAACATCTGCTACAGTCGCTATAAACCATATAGCTAGAGTAACCACCATCAAACAGACCGCTCACGAGAGACGCGGAAAGACTCAAAGATTTTCAAATTTGGAGTAACATCTAAAGCCACTTGCTCTAACACTGTTACAAGTCCCTCAAAATGTCGTATAACTCACGCTTGGTAAGTTTAATGGGAGCCCCTAAGTGATAGCCGACTACCCAAAAGAGATCAGAATATTAAATAAATTTTAGTTGCTATTATCTCCATGGGATTCCTTTCTCTTTAATATGGTCATGTTGGGCATCCTACCTAGGTGAGTCCTATCTCCTGGAGGATGTTTAGAGAAAGGAGGAGCCATGCCTAGAGTAAGGGGAACCTGTACTAACGGAGATGGATAATGTGCATTGTGTGGAATTTGCACAGCCGAGTTTCTATACCGCACTCTAGAACCTAGGAAACTAAGGATGGAACCCTCCAGAAAAAGATGTGGAGTGAGATGAAGAGAAAATGGGGTGGTGCTGTTGTGCTTGGGCGGCTGTTGGGGTACAGTACACGTGAACCCCAGGAGAGAGTGTACCTGCCAAGAAGGAAGGTGAAGGATACAGCAGACCATCCTTGTCCAAGAGATGGACTGATGCTCGAGGAAGTGTCTGGAACTGTAAAAAAATTATACTTAAGCTTTTGATAAGTTGAGACCCTTATAATAAATCTATGTGATCTTAGGCTAACCTCAGTTCCCTCTTTTATGAGATGAGAATAAAATCTATTGCCAATGCAAGAGGTCTACAGTGGGGCAGCTACCTAGACTTTGTAAGTAGAGAAAAATAAATTCTATGTATAAATAAAACCATTTGATCAACTTATCATGAACCAACGCAGAGAGAGGCAACACCATCTACATAGATGCCCTGGCTGCAAAGCCTGCCTAACCTTTTGTAATTAGACAGACTGCACTACCATGTGGCATGAAGGTGTCAGCCAATGGTAAAGAGAGCTGAATGCTGGGGTACTCAAAAAGTCCCATGAAGCCAAACGCCACCCAGGGAAAGAGTATGATCTGTTGATTATTCTCCATGTGCGCCCCACTCTAAAGGTTATTAACCCTACTTGGACCTATTTGGCCAGCTAACTAAAGAGTGTTCTGTGTTCATTAACAATGTGACAATCATTACTCCCACAGCAACATGAAGATGCTCCCTAAAGAGTGTTATGATGATGTCATTTCAGGACATGAGGACAGGAGAGGAACAGAGTGCAGTGTTAAGATGATCAGGGGTTTTTATTATCAGACAGAGGAAACGGTCACAGGACGTGGCTCACAGATACTAATATCAACCTTACCCCATTCCGGCTCTTGGTCACTGTGTTTAAAATCAACCAAAACTACACAATTATCAGTGAGAACCAACCTGCAGAGTGTAACTTTGGGAGCTGTTACCACTTGTCTAACAGTGTTATTATAGCCCCTATATTTAAACAATAAGTCGTGAGCCTGCTGCTGAGGGGTGGGTAGTACAGTCGTTAGCGAGGATGGTGGTAGAGAGAGGAAATGCTATTATGTATACAACAAGAAAAGAAAATCAGCTCAATTATACCACCCTTAGGAGTTTAGTTGAGTGATCTACCCATGGCAGGGGAACAAAATAGCCCAGAGTTCATAGACCGCAGGACCAAGCCAGGTTTTAGCTGCAGGAGGTGAATGGCATCCCCCTGTCTCAAGCTTCCCTTTGGTGCCCCTCTTCATACTCCCAATGGTTTTCTTTCTTGTTTCCCTAAACACATCACCTTTCAGAGTACTTGGAAAAAGCAGAGGAGATAATGGTGACCGTCCCTAGCAAGTGCTGAGCGTAGCAGACATTCATTTCCCCCACACCTGTGTTAAGATGACAAGTCCACATCAAGACCCCGATCCTCAGATGCTTTGTGTTTCTTCCTGACTAGGGCTGGTAATATACTCATCGAGAATATAACAGGCCCATGTGGAAGTGTCTTCCTCGGACTTCTCAAATACTAAAAAGATACTGTTTTAATGGTTGCAGTGGGGGAAAGACCTGTCAGAGATGAAAGGAATAAAAGCATACTCCCTGCAGATAGATGGGCTCTATATGGAGAAAGGCTGAGAAAATCACTCCATGGCCAAAGTCAGAAAGACAAATCAGCCCAGTGCTCTGTAAGTTCTATTAGAATAACACACATCCAAATGCTTGGGTATCAATCACCATGACTATAAAAGAGGTATCAGGAGGTGAGGCGGCGGATACTTTATCATGAGGACCAAGGGCAATGCTTGAATGAGAAAACCAATGAGAAAACCCTCTTTTGAGTTATTTTCCTTTGTGTTACTATTAGGAAACCATCTCACTTTTGCAATACCTTTCTGGACCCAGCCCAAATTAAAAATATAAAATAACCAACATAATGAAAATTCACTTCCTGCTAGTCTGGGGGGGGGGCGCTTTTCTCCCCCCAAGCTGTAGCTGGGTGAGTTGAGATTGTCTGTGGCAATTACTGTTTATACTCCTTGTAGTTCCCTTGTGATTCTGTCGAGAGCCCACAGTTGCCTTAATCTTGCATGAAGCTCCTGTAAAGACGGTCTGTGTAAAAGCCACGCCCACCACCGGGATAAACAGAAGAATGTGTACCTCGTTCAAACTTTAACCGCTGATAGAGTTCAAACTCATCCACGGGCACCAGACAGGCAATCTGAAATCAGAGACAGCAAGAGATGAGATTCTGGCCAGCGGACGGTCCCACATCGGCAGCCCTTTCTGATAGCTCTCTCTGACGTGGCCTTTACACCCTCTCTCTGAGTTGTCTGGAAGCCATTATTGCTACTTGACCATGCAGCAACACATGCAGCAATCTTCAAACCGTCCCCCTTCCCCTTAGCATGGCTAGGGACCACTGCTCGGGGCCATCAGTGACAAAACTCTGATTGCATCCATTCCTTGGTCAGCAGCTACTGACCACTTTGATATTCTGGTGGCTCACACTATTTGTGTCAGGCATGGAAGAAGCTCTTTCCTTCTCTATTCTATGCTCATAAAAAAGAAAGAAAGGAAGGAAGGAAGGAAGAAACTTTCAAAAGCCTAGCTTTGGATCCGAGGTCAAGCAGGCAGTACCTCAGCAATTATGCCAACTCTGTATGTAGAGACCGTATGCTCTGTGTGATATCAACTTTGATCCAGACTAAATTCACTTCACTTACAGCACATTGACACGTGATACAGTAGCACCGAGAGTCTGTCTTATGACACTCCTTGTGACTAGAGTCCCGTTTCCTCTTCAGACAGCAAAATGAACCAAAGGGTTGCTGGTAAACAACAATGACTCACGCTAACAAAGGCACTTCCCGTTAAACAGCTTACCACATCCAAGTCGGAGGGAGAAAAGGCTAACTGCTCTTATAAACTGGAGTTCTAAAACTGTTAGCGCCATTGATAGTGATATGTAACTATACTGATGTCACCCACTTGCAAATGAGAAATTCAGTGAGTTAATGTGGGGCCCCCTCTTAGCCTTGATAATTCCAGCATGAAAATATTAAGCTACTATTTACATACATTATTATATACATTATGCATGTATGAACTAGAGATACAGTTCTGTTGCAAAACACATTTAAATAAAAACATTTCTGCAATTGATGAAACAAAGCCTGCTTTGAGAAAAACCATAGTAAGTTGATGTTGTAACTAAAACTGCATTTAATAAATACAATATATATGCACATATATTATAATACATACATATATATAATAAATACAATATATATGCACATACATATACACACACACACACACACACACACACACACACACACATTGAGGCAAGCTTTTTCTGTGTAGCCCTGGCTGTCCTGGAACTCTCTCTCTGTAGTCCAGGCTGAGAGAGTCACCTGCCTCGGCCTCCCAAGGCATCTACAACCACTGCCTGGCATACAATACATTTTAAAAGTACATTCAAAATCGAATCGCATGCCTCAAAAGCCAACTCAATCTGTTGATTTTCACAAATCAGTTAGACCAAATTAACAAAAAATGAATTAAAGATCACAAAATAAGCAAGTTTAGTCTTCCTCATACCAAACTAAGTTTGGTTGAATTTACCAAATGGATTGAATTTATCCATTCAGAAAAACATTTCCCTTCAAACTTTCTCTTACCAAACTGAAAATAAAAATGTATTTTTGTCTGGGACCTTAAATAAAAGTCCTTTAGCGATCCTTGTAAGAAAAAACTAGGACCAATTTCACACTATATGTATTTTGCTATAGTTCTGTTAAAAATATGATTGGATGTGAGCAACATAGAGAACTAAGTTTGTTCATCTACTATAGTACTACCTCTCTCCCCTGACCCCCCCAAACAAACAAACAAACAAACAAAAAACTCCCCTGAAACTCAAAGGCATCATGAGTAAGATTCAGAGCTGGAGAGAGCAGGCCCAAGCCACAGGCATTAGGAGACGGAGCTCGGTGCGTGACTTTGTCAGTGATGGTTAAGTGTGGAGGGCACATGGTCTAATGTTCCTTCACCTTTGGGCCCAAGGTGGTTTTCAATCTCCTCTAATGCTACTGAGATCATCGATTCTATGCAACAGCCATGAGGGCAACTAGCCCCCATCTAAAAATCTCTGAGGATCAATACACACCTTTTTTTAAATCCATCAAAGGCAGCTCCTAACAATGCTGTTTTTTTTTTTTTTCCAAATGAGGAACAGTTCATATAATAGCTAAGCCACATAATGTTTATGGGGGAGATCAAATGTTTTAGAACAGATTATGTTAATGAGAAAAGGAGCAGAAAGTGACACCAGAAGAGGTACTGACAACAGTGTTAGAGGTTTATTTTAAATTAGAAAGATAGATTTCATCAGAATAACACTTTATGGTCAACAGGAAAGGCAAAAGTCTCTAATGTGTGTGTGTGTTTAGTCGAGTTTGGATTTCCCACTTGTTATTTCATAAGCCAGATATTTATTAGAGTTAGGCCTTAATAAAGTAGGTCAACTCTCCAACTGAAGTTTGTAGCCACACTTGTTGATGCTCAGTCTTCTGCTTCAGGAATACAGATGCTGCCCAGGGCTCACTCATCTCTTTACCAGCTCTGCCCCTCAGGCGTGCACCCTCTCAATATGCTTGCTGACAGTCTACCGTGGGCTTGACGTCTGGGCTATGCAGAAGGGGTGCTCAAAGAATAAAAATTATTCAGAAGGCAATGTACACATTGAAGAGTCAAAATAAATCCACTGCCTGACCTTTTCACCTCTTATATTTTGTAAATTAAACTAATATCCCAAAGTGTCTCTGTCTCTGTGTGGTTTTCATATGAGAGAAAGAACCAGGCATTTTTTTTTTTTTAAATTGTACATTAGCCAAAGTATTAATTCCTGGTTCCACCGTCATTTGGGGCTAAGCCATAATTGTGTACGGTTTCCATTTGCACAATTATAAATTTTAAATAAATTGTGTTAGGATGAGTTCTGGAAGGTTCCACAAGGCTACGGGTGAAAGGGCTATGGCAGGTGCTTGAGAATGTTCACAGGTGCTTGAAAACTACCACACAGCTAGGCTGGCCATCCCAGGAAATAAATGAGATTATAAAGGGCTATCTCGTGCTCTACCTTTATCCTCTTTTTCTCCCAACAAAGATATTCAAAATTGTCCAAAATCACACTACAATGCTCTTTTGAAATTTTTATTTCCAAGTAATTTCAGACTTAAGACATCTCATAAAAGTCAGATGAAGACTTCATGCATGCTTCTCTCTCTCTCTCTCTCTCTCTCTCTCTCTTTCTCTCTCTCTCTCTCTCCTTCTCCTAAAGAGAACCTCGTATCAAAACCATCATTAATTATTAAAAGAATGCAATTGAAATTGGTAATACAACTGAATGAATTGCCAGGACTTATTAAGATTTCATACATCCTCCTGCTAATGTCTTTTTCAGTCTGGTACCCAACCCAAACTGCAGTCCTCTGTCTAGCTGCTGGGTCTCCTGGGCCCTCGGGGACAGGTTTTAATTTATCTTTCCCTCTCCTTCACGTGTTTGAAATGCACAGGCCAGTGGCCTGCGTGATGTTCTTCAACTTTGGCCTGGTGCCTTCTTGTGATTAGATTCAGGTTGTGACTTTTTTTGGGGGGGGGGGGGGGAGGATATCAGGTGTGACTTGGGGTTCCTCAGGAGGTACATGGAGTGAGAATACTGGTGACGTTAACATCTTGACTTGATTAAGGGAATCCTCGCCAGAGTTCTCTGTAATTTGCATGTATTCTGTAGGAGTTGCTTTAATTCTGGAACATTTTTTGTAGTAGCTCTGTTGCATGTGTGTGGATACCCAAAGAGACCAGAAGGGGGCGCTAAGAGTTCCTGGAGCTGGAATTACAATCTGTTGTAAGCCATCTAACCTGGGTACTGGGAACCAAACTTGGGTCCTCAGGAAGGACAGGAAATGCTTTTAACCATTAAGTCATCTCTCCAGACCTTAATCAAAGATACTTAAGATACCTACACCCTTTCAATAATTAGGACAGTTTTTCAGGCAGTGAGTACACAGATGACACACACAGATGTGTGTGTGTGTGTGTGTGTGTGTGTGTGTGTGTGTGTGTGTGTCTGTGTGTGTCTGTGTCTGTGTGTCTGTGTATATCTGTGTGTGTAGGTCAGAGAGTGCAGGCAAGGAGAGAGAAAAGGATACACATGTAATCAACCTCACTGGTTCTGGGCATTATCTCAACAGGTTTTGTGTGAGGACTTTTACCTGAGTTTAAAGCACAGGATCATGAGTTCTAGGTGGTCACACTGGGATTGTGGAGTAGTTACTGTGGATTATCTGGCGATAGTGTGGGACCAAAGGCTAGTGGAGCCACTCAAGAAGTCTGCATCTAGCTGTCTCAGAGGAAGAGAGATACTGTATAAAGCAGATATTTGGAGTGACCAAGTTGAGGAACTTGGAGGCAGGAGGAGAATCGGAAAGTATGTCAAGGGTGAGTGATGTAGCTTCTGCCATGAGAAAGTCCAGCTTGCCCTCAGAGTACATGCTAAGGCGATGGAAAGCACACCTGCACATGTGAAAGCTACACACACACACACACACACACACACACACACACACACACACACGGACTGGGCATTTCTAACAGCAGAGAAGAAATCAGAAGTGGAACACAGCTTTCTTTATCACTGTCTATTATGACCATAGTACAGAAACAAGCACCCCACCCACAATAACCCTAACCTTGTAAAAAAAAAAATTACAGAAGGAAAGGAAGGAGGAAAGGGAACAGGAAGGGAGAGTGGTACCCACTCATCACAAATATCTATGCTGAAAGTAATAGGTGTGACCCCCATAAGAAGTATAGGCCAAACAGCATATATTTTTTTTGAATAGGAACACTAAAATGGCATAGTTAAAAATTCTAAGTTAAGGACAGGAGTCAGGGAGAGCCACTTATTGGTTTGTAAAGTCAGGCTAATAGGAAAGAGAAGCCATGATTTTATTCAGGTCTAGCCCTTTAAATCAGCTGATTTAAAAAAAAAAAAAAAAAAAGTAAAGAACCAGGTTGACCAGTAGACTAGGACAGATGAGTGCAATTGGCAGTGAACGGATCATCATGACCCAGCCAGCAACGTCTGGGCCACTTTGAGGCGCTGTGACTTGCAAAAATGGAAGCAGGAAAAAATACTTGTTATTCCAAGTCTAATCACAATAACACAGAAACTAGTGATGTCTTCTGCCCCAAACCCAAAAAGCACGGGTGCCTCCTTCTAACAGCAGAAAGGTTGTCCACCTTTCACCTGAGTGTAACAAACACCTAAGGACTTGAGGACAAACTCTGAATGGAAAGTGCCAGAGGACATCAAAGCAGGACCACGCTTCTCAATTTACTCCTCTGCCAGCCTCTGGGTTAAACACGCCTGTGTGCAGCTGAGCCGGAGTCAACCAAAGAAGCTTAGCTTCCCTAGGCAGCGTTAACAGATCTTAGAGATTTTATCTTCCACTTACATGGGGCTTTAAATACATCTAAAACTGAGGTTTTTAAATGTGTTCAAAAATAAAATTTCAGCTGGGAACCTCAAAAATATCTCTTCACTCTGGGTTGGCAGAGTCCTCTGTTCCCTCCACCTCCAGAGCTTAGCTTCTCTCCAGCCAGCACACATGACAATAGATGGGTATTAGAGACATCAGAGACACAGTCGGCCCCTTCCTGTTTGTACCCAGTCATGGGAGGAGTTTCCCTAGCCTGGCCTGGGCAATCTTCACGTTACTGTTCCATGATAATGAGATAAAGGAGAGATGGGGGAGGGCCCCTTGAAGAACGTCTGCTTCCTACAGTGCCAGCCGCCTCTCCCAAAGCCACCTTAAATAAACACATCATCTGAGGGAAACTGTACTTACAGTGTGCAGGTGTAACCTCCCAGTCCTTAACCCCTGTCCTTCTCCTCCTCCCCTAGGCCTCTGGGCTCTACACTCCAAATCCCTTCCTACAGAAATTCTGAGTCCTTGTTCCTGGCAAGGCCAACTGTTCCCACCCTTCCTCTGGTGCATACTGTGTGGCACTGGAAGTAAAAGCCAGCCTGGTTGTTTTAGGGCCCCAGGACTTGGAACGGAGCTCAGTGTATGAGAGGCGGCTGAGAGGCCCATTCCTGCCCTCCCCTGCCAGCTGCCAGTTGGAAGCTCAGTTGCCTTGGCCACACAGTGACAGGTACTGTTCAAGTGGCTCTATGTGCCTGTCACTTGAATGTCACACGGCAGAGACAGACAGCTTAGGCTCTCCAGGCAGGGGCATGCCACTTCTCCAACACTGCAGGGAACTGCTGAGATTGATTGAACATAGCCTTTCAACATAGAACTTTACTTAAAGCAGTGCTGACAGAAATAACAATCCGTGTCCTGTGTTTATAATTCCATGTTGGACAAGGTTCCTGGTTCCGATACATGGGAAAACCCTACAGAGCAATAGATGAAAGTACCAGATGATGCAATGCAGGGAAACTTGACTTTCCCCCAGGCTCCCAGAAAGGTCACCTCTAAGCCACAAGCCACTGTCCATCATGGGGCTTCTTGGACACTGAAAGGAAGCTGCCATGTTCTCCCGCCTCCGGTATAAGTTAAACAGGGCTCAAACCGGGCATTAAACACTTTACTAATGAGGCTATTCTTGACAGACAAACAAGAAGAGGCAGAGCCACAGCTGAGCCAATTTGTAGGATTCAGGAAGACAGAGGGAGCAGAGCCAAGTGGGCAAGCTGGATCTACCCAGGAAAGCATGCGTACAAAGAGATTAGCCAGCTGTAGCCAGAACCATTCCTAACAAGTATGTCTATGTGTTACCTGTAATGACCAAACATGTCTCTCAAGTGAAAGGGAGAAAAGAGTCATGGTCGTGGGATCCAGTCAGGTGGCGTACAAATGAGCCCCACAGTGATACAGTCACAACTGCAGAGGCTATAGCCACACAGTAGCACAAGGATTCTATACGGAGAAATCTGGGTACCAGGAAGGTACCCAGCCCGTCTGTATGTGGTAATTTCACTTTCAAAGGAAGAATTCCAAATAAACAGATGTAGCTACTTAGATCTCCAATATAATCTACTGTTCAATTCAAAAATCAGAATGAAAACACTCGTCCCCCCCCCCCCCCCCCCCCCGCCCCGCAACCGCCTGAAGTCCCGGCAGGTTGGTTAAGAACTTGACCCCAGCATCTGAATGCTCTTCTCTAGCTGGGCTCTCTGTAAAGCCCTTGAGAGTAGAAATAGCCCATGAGTACCCTGGAGAGTCTCATTATTCATCTAACGAAAAAAGGGCCTAGGGAACTTCAAATCTGCTCAGTTTGGAATAGTTTTGTTCTGTTTTGGAAGAATAGCTAGATACAGCCGGAAGCAACCAGAAATGAGTGAGAATGTGTGTCGCTGGGGAAGGATGTGCAGCAGGTGACCAGGAAATGGGCATTCGAGGACAATAGAAAACCCAAGGTCTGTTCTAAACACATTAGGCCTAGCCGCTGGCATCCATGACATCAGTGAATGTTGTCCCTACCATGTGAGGTCTGGGACAACACTGTCCAACTAGGCTTTCCACAGTGACGGATGTTCTACTCTGGACTGTCAGTAGAGTAGCCACTAAGCCTGAACGGCTATGAACATTTCAAAGCAATTATTAAGTAGCATACCAGAAGAATTAAGTTTCTTTTATATGCTTGTCTACAATTAAATATCCGCACCAGACTGGCAACTGCCAGACTGGATCTAGATTCATAAACTTTGTTTTAAAACCTCAACCAAACTGTTCGTTTGTGTTCATTTATACTTTTTTTTCCATATAGGAATTAAGATCTCACTCAAACCCAGCTTTTACAGCCTATTTTATATCTCTTGCGTTTCACTTGCATAATTACCTGCCTCATTATATGTTTATGACCTCTCTGCTGGTCAGAAGCTCCCCCAGGATGCTGCTCAGCTACCTGGGCCTCTACTCAGTACCAGGCACTGGGTACCTGTACCAAGTGTTCTATTTTTACTAGACTGACCAGTCAGACATCAGAGGAAAAAGTCAGAAAGGACAATGCCAAGCCCAATGCTCTCAAATCCTGGGGCCTCGTTTTAAGAATAATTCTGTTGGGTTGGAGAGATGGCTCAGCAGTTAAGGGCAGTGGTTGTTCTTCCAGAGGTCCTGAGTTCAATTCCCAGCAACCACATGGTGGTTCATGACCATCTGTAATGGGATCTGACGCCCTCTTCTGTCTGATACCTTCTTTGGTCATACATGTAAATAGCACTCATATACATACATAAATAAATCTTTAAAAAACAAAACAAACAAAACCTCTTCTGTTTCACAGCACGCAGTGTCCAGAGCCCCAGGTGACTAGTTCCCCAATGCCTCTGTCTCTGTCTCTTCCTTCCATTATGTGCTGCAAAGCACCGAGGTCAGCAGGGGTCCTTGGCATCTTCAGTATGATCCTTTTAGGAAAACTTAGACTTCATTATTTTCTTAAGATGAGTCAATTCTACATCAAACCTTACTTATAGCCGTGTCTTAACTGCACACAGGACAGACTGAGTCTGAGTCAGGGTAGGAGTGGCTAGAGCACTTTCTCCCTGCTTTTCTTACAAAGCAAAAGGTATGGTTTTGTTTTGGGTTTTTTTTTTTAAAAAAAAAAGAAAGAAAGAAAGAAAGAAAGAAAGAAAAGAGGAAGAAGAAGGAGGAGGAGGAGGAAGAGAAGAAAAAGAAGAAGAAGAAGAAGAAGAAGAAGAAGAAGAAGAAGAAGAAGAAGAAGAAGAAGAAGAAGAAGAAGGAGGAGGAGGAGGAGGAGGAGGAGAAGAAGAAGAAGAAGAAAAAGAAGAAGGAGGAGGGGAGGAGGAGGAGGAGGAAGAGGAGGAGGAAGAGCACATGTATTCAGGAAGATGTATACATATACACAGCACACACGCACACAGATATCTGCCTGCATATGTATTTACATCCACCCACACACCACAGAGCTTTTGACTCCCGAGTCTTTTGCTGCACATTCCTTCTGCCTACTTTGTTCCCCCTTAATGCTATGTGACTGTGGTACATGAGAACTGGATTAGAATTCCAGTTCTTTCTGGATCAGTCCCTTGAGGTAAATCACTTACAGCCCCTGGACTTCAGTTCCCGTATCTAAGAAAACACCTGACTTTGGGAGGCTTCTGGGGAGGATTGGCTAATAACACACAGGCCAAGGAAGGCCAGGAGGAACGCCTGGGGCCAGGCAGGTGTCCTGTCAGGTGTCCCCTGCTTATCCAATCGACAGTTTATTTCATCGGTTTCTAGGGAGCCCGCTTGGAAGATTACACATTCTCTTAGACAAGAGATCATTATGTTCAAGTGAACAGGCACTGAAGATCCAGAGGCAGATTTCAGAGCAGCCATGAGCAGGGGGATCAGAAAAAACAAAAACAAAACGTTGAGATAAACTGTAACCTGGAGAGATAGGAAAACCTGCTCCAAGGGGATAGACTTAGCTGATGCCCAAGGCAGCCCAGCTGCAAGGCCTCCTCCCTCTCTGCTCTCTGGAACTGTTTCAACTTCAGACCACCTCTGCAAAAAGCTACCCTAGGAAACAAACATATATCTCTTACATACAGTGTAACTCACTAACTTAAGCATTCTTCAAGCCCCACTTTGGACCTGGTTTGATTTCTAGCATCATCGTCTGTTTTAAGAGCTTCTACAACATGCAAGAAGGCATCCATAAACAAACCTGAGATAAACGGCCGTGCTCAGGGCTTGTATAAGAATTCCAGCTCCATGTGGCCATAAAACACTCCTTTAAAAAGTTAGCCTCTGTGTTTTGTCGCTAACTCCCTAGTAGGCAATACTTAAGGGTCAAGATGTAGGAAATAATCCAGGCAGGAAGAAGGAAGGGTCGTGGCATGCATCCATACCTCGGTTTCCTGCAGGGTCCCGTGGTTTAGGCACACCATGTCAGGACAAGTGATAGGAGATCCACATCCTTCTCGGATGGACAGCACCATATACTGTTTCAGGCACTAAAAATAAAATAATAAATACAAGCAGATGTTTTAAACTCCGCACCCATTACAGTAGCACAAGGGTTACATAAGAGAACACTCACTACCTCTTCCTAAATTGGCTGTCCTGGGGTTCTTGTACCAGGAATCATAAGTTATCACAAGTGTGGATACTAAAGAGCCATCACTTTGGAAAGAATGCAGAGCTAGGCAATTAATTATAGGTGACTTCATCTTAAGAGTTTATTCAAGTCAGATTCCCCTTGGCTCGCTCAGTCTGTCCACCATACACTGGGAAAAAGAAGACATGCTTTTGCATTCACAGCAAAGACCTTTATAATTTTCTTTCTTTTCAAAGTTTATTCCTGGGCTGGAGAGATGGCTCAGTGGTTAAGAACACAGACTGCTCTTCCAGAGGTCCTGAGTTCAATTCCCAGCAACCACATGGTGGCTCACAACCATCTGTCATGGGATCCAATGTCCTCTTCTGGTGTTGTCTGGAGATGACTACATTGTCCTCATGTACATAAACTAAATAATTCTTTAAAAAGAAAGAAACAAACTTATTCCCAATTCTGTTTATTATTTTAATTTAGATTTGTGTGGCTGAGTGTTTTGCTTGCATATGTGTACTGTACCATGCATGTCAACAGAAGTCAGAAGTGGGTGTGGGATCCCCTGGAACTGAAGATATGGACGGTTATGAACTACCATGTGGGTGCTCAGAACCCAACCCAATCTTCTACAAGCATAACATGGACTTTTAACCACTCAACCATCTCTCTGGCCTCCTCAATTATTCGTGGACCACTCTGGGAGTGGAATGGAACTCACTCTGGGAGCCTGCAACTGAGCTACCCAAACAGAGTCAAAATACTAATAAGTACTGAGTTCTGTAGGAACAAGTTAGGTGACTTCCTGGTGGCTGGGGATAGCAAAGACAACTTGGAAGACTAGGCCATCCCAAAGGCCTTAGTGGATGCCATGTTGAGGCTGTGACATGTTTTGTTTTGTTGTTGTGTCTGGTGTTTTGTTTTGTTTTCAGACACAGCATTTTACTATGTAGCTCCGGCTGACCTAGAACTTTTAATCCTCCTGCCTCAGTCTTTAGACCTGCTGGGGTTACAGGCACGCCTCACCAGGTACTCCTTGAAGAGCTCTGAGTAAAAACATAAAAAAAAAAAAAAAAAAAAAAAAAAGAGGCACTGGGTGGCTGGAAACGAAGAAATTCTCCCAATAGGAGACGACAAGGGGTCACCATCCACAACTCCATCTGCTTGTTGATGATTGCATTGGAACCTTGGGCAGTGAGGAGAGAAAGCATAGGAAAGGGATTGGTCTTGGCATGTAGACCTCCAGTACCCTCTGTATCCTTGTCCTTCCATGAAACATGCCCACCGGAAAAAGAGGGCAGAGCAAGATGAGTTCCGTGCACAAGTGTGACCCACTCCAGACTCTAAGTATTCAGAACAAGTGTCAGGTTGCTGACATGCATTTATTATGTAGTTAGGCCTGTAGTGATCACAAACAGGTACCTGGCTTGTATTATTTTCTGAGCAGGTACTCCAATCGCCTGAAGGTCATTTCAGGTACATAGTATGATGCGTGTAAGCGGCGCATAAATACTATGCAAGCCATTTTATAGAAGCATTTGCATGTTTGCAGGTTCTGGTATCTTGTAAGGAATCTCGGGCCCACTTCCCACCAGACACCAATGGACTACTGTGGCTCCAGCAAATAAAACTTGAAAATCAAAAGTCTGGCTCTTCAGTTTCTACAGTCTAGTCAATGAAGCAATGACTTACAAAATGATTTATAACTGAGTTTAGATCTTTTTGAATTCATATACTTAAGTATCAACCCTTTACATTAAAAGCAATGTCATGCACTGTTATATAAACCATTGAGTAAAGGTCTGTGCTCAGAATGTTTCACAGAATTGTGAAATCTGTGGCATTTATTGACCTCTTGGAATTAATTTTTTTCATGTGAAGATGAAGCCCAGGCATCCCTATGGTATCTCCTTTAAAAGCATGTATTTTTCTAGTTGAAAAGACTGTCAGACACACTGATGACTGGATAGCCAGGGCCAACAACTTAAGCCAGATTTGTGTATCTTCAGAAAGTTAAGAGGTCCCTTCCTGGAAGAATAAATTTCTTCAATCACACAAAACCCAGAAACTAACTTAAATGTCCATCAAAAAAATAAATTTTGCTGAATTCATATGATGGTATGCTGCAAAATCATGAAAGAGACTTTCAAATGGTAGTTAGAAGACATGAGAACATGTCTGTGACATAGCATAACAGAGAGATGACAGGCACCAGGGAGCCGACGTCCACCCAAGTCACTCTTACCCTGTGAATGGCCTCATAGTAGATACCAAATATTAACTTTAACTTTCATGTTCAAGAAATGGGTAACACTTATTTGCCCTAAGATTTACTTTGGTAAATGTGGCTCGGTCCCAGGGGCTGAGTCCCAGGAGAAAGTAGGTGTGATATGGGAAAAATCTCTGACAGGCAAAGCCCCAGAGGAACTATACACTGGCTCACACAAAGGGTGTCTTCCCAAGAGAACCTGCAAAGGGCTCCCTACCAGGCTGCTTCTGGAGACTTCCTAGGCTCCCATGGGCCATGTGCTTCCAATATTATTGTCTTTACGCTCTCCTGCCAGCTGCCACTCACTGAAACTGAGGTAAACAGGCTCTAAAAATACACGGTCTCCAGGCCCAAGGGGAAAGAAAGGGCTTGAGAAAACAAGGTGGTGCCTTGCGTGCGATGAACTTCAGAGCCCAGCAGCTGAGGTGGACACCCACTGACATGGGAGAAAGACTCCATCCAGGACCCAAACTGGCTGTGCCCATCCTGATTAAACTTCCCTGACTCCCTGCAAGGAACCAGTTAAGCCACATGGGGTAGAGAAACTGAACAGACAGAAATGGTGCACGAACCAGCACATCCCACCAACCTGTAGACAAGCTTCTCCTTAGGACTTTTTAAGAGTAGAGAAAAGACTTAATGGTATATAGTATCTAGGGAAGATATCATGTGTATCTTTATGGGCAAAATAATTATTTAAACTTACACTGCAAATTTGTACAGTTGAAATATTAAGGTTCCCCACTGGCTGCTTGGAGCAGATGTTTTGTCTGCTAATGCAAGGTCCATAACACATCCAGTAATGAATTTAGAAGCTTTCCAGTCAAGCACTCCCATGTCTACAGAAAA
Organism: Arvicanthis niloticus; assembly: GCF_011762505.2. Taxonomy (NCBI): domain Eukaryota; kingdom Metazoa; phylum Chordata; class Mammalia; order Rodentia; family Muridae; genus Arvicanthis; species Arvicanthis niloticus. The sequence continues at coordinate 16,199,137 of NC_047665.1, forward strand.
GACGATGGACCGAGATTTTTTGGCGAGAAGTTGGAGCTGTGTGCATACCCCTTCCTTTTATTCTAAGAAAGGCTTATTGGGGTGGGGATGTGTGCGTGTAGGTTGTTAAGCAGCTGGAGCCCAGGAGCATGACCAACATGCCATCGGAGTGGGTGCACACTTCTCCGAGGAGCAGAGGAAGCTAGCCCTCATTGCTGCTTCTCACATCTTCCAAGTGCCTTGTATTCACGTCTTCCGTTCACTTCCACTGAAAAATATCCCCTCAAAACCTCCCTTCACTGAAAAATATCCTCTCAAAACCTCCCTTCATTGCTCCCACTGGCTAGAGAAACAGAAAGAATCAAAAGCATGTTACAAGAACCGCTGTCCACAACAGACAAGCCAAACACAGGTAAACAATGAAAAATCCTGGAAGAAAAAGAAAAAAACAAAACCTGGCACCTAGCTTACACATAAAGAGAAACACATAAAACCGCCATTTGTTGCCTTTAACAAAAGCAGCTCATTCAACTTTAGCAGTGTGCAGATCTTGCAATTTTCTGAACAGCCAACAAAGTCTGAGGGGGATGTTTCAAAAACAACATTTCAAAAGCCCAGATGACTCATGGAAGGAAGAATTGTTTCTTTTGTGTAGTTCCCTTTCACGTAAATGGCTTGATGGAGCAAAGACAAATACTTTAAGACCATAGGGGTCATAAATAATATCAGAAACTTCTCTTCAAACTCCCTGCACAGCCCACAAGGATTCCAATAGGATCTAGTCAAGCATTCAGCCACCAAACACATGGGGAGCCAGGTGATTTGTATTGTTCCTTCCAGCTCAGTCTATGACTTATGTCAATGGAATTGTTCAAGGAAGGGATTTTTTTTTTCAAGGTTGTTGCTCACACTGTATCAAAGGACATAGTGTTCTTCGCAAGGTGTTCTCCCCTGCCATAGAGACACGGAAAAAGCTTGCAACGTACCCACCTAAGAGCCAACTCTGGGCATAGACAATGCACTCATAGCTACACAGGTGATGGGCAGATGATAGTTAGCTAGATAGATGCTAGATAATACATCGTTGATAGATAATAGAAACTGATAGATGATAGATTATTAATGATAGATGATTAATGGATTACAGATGACAGGTGGATGATAGACAACAGATGATAGGTAGAGAGGTAGTGTACAGATGATTGGTAGAAAGACAGTCATTGATGGATGATGCTGTATTTGTGTGTGTGTTCTTGCCTGTACTGCTCACTGCCCCAGAGCTTCCAGCCTTGCCATCTTGCCAGAAAGGCCTTCCCAGCTAGGAAGAATCTTCCCTAATCTAGGAGTCTCTTGATATGGTGTGCTTCCTCAGATTATGTAGCTACTGTTTGCATCTACCTGCCCTGATGGAAGGCCTTTATCTTGTCTTCTGCAGGATCCTAGGAAAGACAATGCCACTACCAGACATGTCCATTGGACTCTGAATTACCTTCTCCTGAGCGTTATCACCCTGCTTTGATTATTGTCACTTTGTAGTGATTCTGTAATCTTGGATGTGTGTTCTCAGATTTTGTTTTTCTTTTTTGAGATTCTCTGGACTGTTCTAGTTGTTTCTGTTTATAACACGAGGCTGCATGAACAGTATTGAGTATGCTCCAGTCAAGTGCCTTTCCATTTATTTGGTCTCCCTTACTAGTAAGGTGTATTTTTCAGAGTATACGTTTCACATATTTTCATCCATTCCTTGGTCTTTCAGTCCTTGGGAAACTATTGTGAATGGAGTTTCTTTCACAATCCCATTCTATCAATCCTTGATAGGATGGAGAAATACTGTTGACCTTTGTACATTGTTCTTGTCTTCTGCTGCCTTGCCAAACTGGTACCTGAGATTTTAAATCTGGGATGACAGTACAGTGCAGCCATGCCTGAGAACCCCATGTCCTGCACCATCTGCCCCTGCCCCCACCCTGCCCCTACCCTGCCCCCACCCCGAGTATTACTCTGGGAGATACAGTTATGTCTTTCAGTGCTGCGTGTGTGGCTTAGCAATGTTAACTGAGATGAACCTCAGAGAAAGGAGTTCTCTCCATCAATATCCACAATGAAAACAGGCAGTAGCTAGTTCCAAGCAAAGGAGTGAAGGGAACTTAAAGGGGAAATTACATATACAACATTGAAGTACTTTTCATTTAAAGGACCTTAAATACTTTAAAAGCAGCTCTGCTATTTCTTCTGGAAAGGCGTGTAGCAGTCCACCTTGTAAGTCTGAATGGTCAATATGGGAAACTAAATCTGGGCTCCACTCAGAAGCACCTCCGGTTCCCACCAATGGAGAGCAATCAGACACTCCTGTCTTCATCTCAAATGATCATGAAATACCTACATTAAGACATATGGTGACAGGAATAACTGGTCCAGCCCTCACAACGAAGCCATGAGATCTGGAAACTGGAAACCATCAGAGCAGGTGTCTCTCATGATGGACACCTACTTCCAACCAGGTGACTCAACAAGTCTCCCGTGGACCTCAGAGGCTTTCCCTTTGCCCCATCAGGGCGTAATCTCTTATCAAATCTTTCTCTAGTCCAAAGGAGACCCATCTGGCCCAGCTGCTATGTGTTCTGTGACATACAGAAAACTCCCATAGCCCAAGGACAGAGAAAGTGAATGGGCTTGCCAAGTTTATATCTTTCCATTTCCTCTAAGGAAGCATTACCCTCAGAGCCACAAGTCCGAGGCTGGCATGGGAACACCAGCACAGACCTGGCACAGACAGTGAGAATAAGCATGCCCCTATTCCACACGGCCAACGCTCATCCATCTCCTCCTCCGTCCTCCTCTCATGAGAGTCCTGACCTAAACTCTTACTCAGTACCTCTCAGCCACTCAGATGTGAATGCGGTCTCAGAAACGGGAAGGAAAACAAAATACACATTGATAAAGGTTCAGAAAATCTCTCCAGCCATGATTAATAGAATACAGCCATCCAGCCTCCTCTATGTGAATGCAGGGAGCACTGTCTTCTTCCAGGGAATTCAGCATCCAAATCACGTAACAAACATGAAACATGATGGGGTAAACAGAAAGAGCTATGTGATGAAGAAGAGGGCTATGGTTGGGATCTGCTGAGCTTCAAGGACTGCATCCCCTTTGGAACTCACAATGAATTGAATCCCCAGTGTCACAGGACTGCACGGAGGGACCTTTGCCACTCAGCTAACTTTCAGGACTCCACCCTCACCAATGTTCTCGGAATTCATTTTGACATTAGGACGAGGTGGGGTGACTTCCAAGGGGGACTCCTCAAGGACCCTGTTCTTTTCCTCTTTCTGTTTGCTGCTCACATAACCATGAGGTAGGGGCTTTTTCTGTCAAGCACCTCTGCCACAATGTGCTGACGTCACCACAAGCCAAAAGCACCAAACCAGCTATACGCCTAAGCAGTGGCTCTCCTACGTTGGTTAATTGTCTCAGGTCTTCCTGACGGGAAGGTGACAAGCAGAGCTTACATCTGAAAAATTCCTCGCTGTGCTTTTACAGAAACCCTGAAATCGGTATCATCCCATTTCACACAGACCACATGAGAAATTGAGCCTCTATTCCCATGACTAATACTTACAGAATTTGAGGTTTAAACCAACATCTGATTGGGACTCTCGTCCTTCTGTGTTTTCCTACTATACTTTAAAAATGATTAAACTTTTTTTTTTTTTTACATACAATATGTTTGATCACGTTCCTTCCCCTCACCAAGTGCTCCCAGATCCTTCTACTTCCCTCCCCAGGCAACTTTCAAGTTCTCTAAAGCACAGCTTTGCTCATGTTCAGCTCGTCACCACCACGTGTTTAACTGGTCATCATGATCATGGATCAGAGGGGGATAGCTGTCCAAACACGGAAACCAATCAGGGGCTAGTAGAGAACTTTTTACAAGCCACCAGGGTTAATGTATTGATCTTTTCCCAATTTCTCTGAGCCTATCCTCAGTCCAGATTCTACCCCTGCACTGGTACCCACAGTGCAGTGGGAACCACAGATCGAAAGACAAGCATCAGAGGTCCCCGGCGCAGCTTTGGGAAGTAGACCCTGAGGTAAAGGAGGCAGGGTGTGGAAGCATGTGGGGACCCAACCAAACCACAAAAGAGGTCAGCAAAAGTTTCCCGAGGAGCAGAGACTGAAAGATGTATAGCAGATTGTTTGATGATGGTGTTGGTGGGACCCTGACTGTCCCAAGAAGGAGGTTCAGCTTTGTGGGGGCGGAGGAGGGGGAGAGGAGGCAACAAAGAAAAATATTCTGGACTGCATAGCTGGCAGTTGGCCTGTGCCTGGGCAGGAGCCTACAGAGAAGCAACAGGCAGAAACCAGACAGAGGGTCATGAGACAGTGCCAAGGGAAAGACAGAGCTGCTGGAGGCTTTATTTGCAAGAAGGCAGTGAGGACAAGTTTGGAATAGGGTGGAAGACGGGCAGAGAGCGAGCATGCTGGAGGATGGGAAAGGGCAGCAGGCAGCAAGGAGACCTGGGTCAGCACTAGGCCTCTCAACTTCTAAGGTATGGCAGACCCCAATTTTACCATCTGGAGTACATAAGTCATTTTTATGTCCCATTTCTCCTCTTTGCTACCCATCAGGACAGTGATATCAGGTTTCTTAAGATGTTAGTCTTCGTACCCAGTCACCAAGATAAGAATGCCTCTGTCCCTTGTTGAAATATGCCCTTTGCACTGCCAAACAGGTTCCTTTATTCATGCCATGCAGTGTCTACACAGATCACCTGCTCCTACCTCTCAACAGGAGGCAACTGGTGTCTCCATGTGTCTCTACTGGAGCAGCCTGCCCTTCTTTCGTTAGTTTAATGCACCAGCTGGTGACGTTATCATCTGGTTGACTCCACCCCTTGTTCAATCCACCATGTCCTTAGCTCTGAGACATGGCTGGCTCCTCCAAGCCTCTGTCAGTTCTGGCCTGGGTTGTTACATTTTCACTCTGTGTTCCTTACATTTCACGATACTGTAACAAAATACTTAACAGAGACAACTCAAGGGAGGAGGGATATGTTGGGCTCACAGCTCTTCAAGTTTTTATACATCCTAGGTAAAAGAGGGACATGGTAGCAGGAGTGGCTCAGTCTGTGGCAGCTTGCTCACATAATGGTGGTCACAAAACAAGAGAACTAGGCTGCAGCCAGGAGGCTAGGCAAAGCAGATTACCCTGTTCTTACTTTCTGACTCTTGTCTGTCTCTGTCTCTCTCTTCCTTCCTCCCTCCCTCTATTTGAGACACTGGGCACTGATCTTCTCCCAATCTCTCACTGGGACTATCTCCCCTACACACACACACACACACACACACACACACACACACACACTACATGTGCCTGCACACATAGACTTACATGTGCATGCATAAATGTTTAACATTTGCATCAGCCTCCTTCTGCCTCAGAAGCCACCAAGCACACTCTCAGCCTAAGACCTTATATTGCTTCCCTCTTTTATGTTTCTATCCCAATGACACATCATCAGTAAGACTTCACCTAGAGTAATGGAGGTCCCTGTCCCCATGGCACTCGATGCCTTCCTTGCCCTCTCCTGACCCCTTTGCATTTTTGGAGTCATATTATGATCTGACTTCTATATTTAACCAGCATTTTTACCATGCATTAAATCTCAGGCTATTTGAAAAGTGGGCTGTCATGCGGTTGTTCCCCTGTATTTTCTAACCAAGTCAGAATTATTCCTCATACAGCAAATTCTTATTGGATGAAACCCAGGCAAGATTTGAGGCCATTCTCTTAAGTAATGAACCACATAGGCATCTGGGAAGAGGACTTCTTTGTTGGGGTGGGGGAACCCAGGCAACCTATGGTACCAGCCAATTCTAGGACAGTGAAACTATGACAGTGTCCTTAGGCCCCTGGGACTGTGGCTTTCTGTGCTTCTCTTCCTCCCTTGGCACATTATTTACTATTTGCCTTGAATACGTGAGTAGTGAGCACAGGCCCTGGATGAGATCACAGGTCCAGGAAGCCAGTGCCTTCTTGAGTCACCTCTAACCTATTTCTCATGCCATTGCTATTCATTTCTATCCTCCGGATGCCACCTAACCTGGCAGCCACCTCTGTTGTCAGGAGGAAAACAACATCAAAACTGGCATTTTAAGCCAGCGATTTAACGATTTAACCAGTAGACACAAAAGCCGTCACATAATCATTAAAACAGACATAAACAAAGAGCACACTGAGGTCATTGTACAGGGCACATCATCTGGCTGATGACTGACTACTCAAAAGCAAAGCAGGGGGAAAGTATGCATCCAACCTTGGGTATCTATGCGAGGTGACTTCATGTAGCCTAGACTCAGAACCTACAGGATGATGGAGTAACAGGATACATCTGTCCATCCATCCAGGATCAATCAAAAATGTGGGAACCAGGACAGAGGAAAGACTGACTACAAAGCTTCAGGAAAAACTGGAGGTGGTGTGGTCAGGAGAACAGAAAAGAGCCCTGGGATGTCATCGTGCAATAAGATGCTTCCTTATTTCTTATAGTTCCAGTGAGTTCTAGGTAAAATTTACTACAAATGGCCAGGCCTTTTCATCATTGAAAACCAAACCAAAAACCAAACAAACAAAGAAGCCAACACCTCCAGACTGACAAAAAATGACAGCTCCAGAAGATTCCGCCAAAGATGTGGTCATTGCTCCACCTTTAGAATTGCCTATCCAATGTTAGGATCATTTTTAGAATTACTGTAATCAATGTGTATACCATTTTTTCTTTTCAAATCTGTTTTGAGCCTGGTGTTTGGTTTGTGAACGTCTGTGTATTGTATATATTCTATATAGTTACGTGTGCTGAAATAGTAAGTTTGTTTGATATGATAGAAGTATGTATTGAGTACTTTTTTGCTAACCTGATTGTTTAATCTTTTTTTAAAAAAGGTTTACGCCATCCCTTAACTGAATATCTTATCTTAGGTGAATAAAATATCTTACTGATGTTTTATTCTTGTTTTTATGTTGTGACTCCTGATTTACTTTGAAATTTAAGTTTAAAAGTGCAGCCATAAGCCACAGTGCGTGTGTGTGTGTGTGTGTGTGTGTGTGTGTGTGTGTATGCGTGTACCTTTTGGCAGACGGTTGATGAGGAAGGTGGTCAAACTCACATCTCACAGCATTCCTTGCTCTGACAGAGTTTAAAAGACAGAGTGGCTCTATATACAGTGGAATGTGGGGAAGAGAACAACCGTGGTGCTAGCTTATTCCAGGTCTGGAAGTGAGCTAGCCCCTTCATTAAGATTCCCTCTGATGCCTTCTATGCTACCCAACAGTGGGCATTATGAACTCCTCTTGCTCAAAAGCAGAAGTCAGACAGCTTGAACTTGCCCCAAATCTTGCACCACTGGATGGCAAAGCATGACTGAGTCTGGCTCTCTCATCATCATGTCTGGGCTCTCTGACACAACTGTGCTGCACTGCAAGGGAAGAAGGGAGGAGGAGGAGGAAGAAGAGAAGGAAGAGGAGGAAGAGGAGGAGGAAGAGGAGGAAGGAGAGGAGGAAGAGGAGGAGGAAGAAGAGAAGGAAGAGAAAGAAGAGGAAGAAGAGGAGGAGGAAGAGGGAAATAGCATCAGTTAGAACCCAGAAAAGAAGAACTATAGGTTCTTGGTTTCGTTTCCATTACTGACCATGTGCACACATACAAACACACACACATAAGCAGTTCTTCCTGAACTATGTCTCCCAGACCATCTGGGGGGGCTTTTCTTAAAGGTCACCTAACAGGCTCTGTAGGAAAGAAGGGCTTGATTGAAGAGGTTGTATGTTTCCTCTCACTTTTTAAACACTGGAAAAACTATTTGGCTGCAAAAACTGAATAGCTAAAAAAAAAAAAAAAATTCTGACCACCCCAAGCCGAGCCAAAAAGGGTAATGGAAAAGGTGGGGATATGGTTGGACTCTATTTTCTTTTCACTCAACGCATCCCGTCTTTAATCTGGAAGGCAAATAGGCCATGCCCAACATACCAACTCTTTCCAGGTGAAATTATCTAGGTTATAAAAACAAGCAACAACTGTGCTCTCCTTATTCTTCATTCACGGCTGACCCAGCGTCCAAAGTAAACCAGAGGCCAGCCCTGCCCGCAAGAGAGCAGACCCATGATTTCCACCACTTTGAAAACTGACTCTTGTCGTTTTTCCCCTTGACTTGAAGTGTCCAGAATGATCGGAAAGAACAAGTTGCAGGAGCTATGAATGAGACCGGTGTGACGGCTGATGCCTTGACTCTTAATCCTTGGGAGGCTGAGGCAGGACTGTCAGAAGTTTGAGACCAGCCTGGGCTATACACCAAGTACTAGGCTAGCCAAGGCAATACAACAAGGCTCTTCCTCAAAAAAGGAAAGAAAAGAGCCAAAGAAGGTGTGGTGGTTTGAAAGAAGCCCAAATAGACTCTTAGGGAAGGGAGGGGCACTATGGAGGTGTGGCCTTGCTGGAGTAGGTGTGGCCTTGCTGGAGTAGGTGTGGCCTTGCTGGAGTGGGTGTGCCCCTGGAGTGCACTTTGAGGTTTCAGAAGCTCAAGCAAGAACCAGTGCCCAGTCTCTCAGTCTCTCCATCTCTCCCTCTCTCCCTCTCTCTTCCTCCCTCCCACTCTGACTCTCTCTCTCTCTCTCTCTCTCTCTCTCTCTCTCTCTCTCTCTCCATATGCTTGCTGATCTGGATATAAAACTCTCTGATACCTTTCCAGCACCATGTCTGCCTGTGTGCCATGTTTCCCACCATGCTGACAATGGCCTAAATCTCTGAACTGTAAGCCAGCCCCAATTAAGTACTGTCTTTTATAAGAGTTACTGTGGTCATAGTGTCTCTTCACAGCAAATAGAAACCCTAACTAAGACAGAAGGGAAGCATGGATTTTCATGTTTCTGTTATTTTTATTGACAAATGAAAACAAATAAAAGAAAAAGGGGGGGGGGAGAGAAACTTTCTGCATCCTGTTGATTATAAATTTACTGAGATATTTAGCCTTCAGACCACAAGAAGAAAATAATGGTTTCTCTTGCTGTAATCCAGGCATATCTACACCTTTGACTCCACTGTGTACCTAAACCCTAGATTCCATCCTTGTAAGGACTGTGCCCATGTCTTCATCATCAGCTTCCCTTGCTTGATGCTATGCCTTTCCTCCATATTAAAGCGAAGCATGGGGAGTTCAACAGAAGAAACCATCTCTACAAGTGGAACATCCAATGGGATGGTTTACTTGCAGTGATGTGTACTGCACTCCTTTCTCTGATGTCATTTAGAGCCAGAATTATCTACATCAGATGACCTAAAGCTGACAGCTCTGTGGCTCTGTGGTTATGAGCACTGGCTGCTCTTCCAGAGAACCCAGGCCCAGTTCCCATGTGGCAGCTCCTAACTGCCTGTAATTCCTGGTCTGGGAAATCTGCCGCTCTCTTCTGACCTCCTTGGGTACCAGGTGCATGTGTGGTACCAGGATGTACATGAAAGAAAAATGCTCATACATATAAACTAAAAGAAAAAAATTTAAAAAGAAAAAAATAATTAAAAATAAAAAGTGGCAAAAACTGGGAATGGAACTCAAGTCCTCAGCAAAAAAGCAGCGAGTGCTTTTCACCACCGAGCCACCTCACTAGCGCCTAGATGCACTTTTGTATCATGCTTTGCATAGGAATAAGAAATGAATCTCTAACGGTAAAAACCATCGAGCAGTACTTCAGGCGAGTCTGATTCTAATTGCAAATTCGCAGGCACTAATGCAATCACACATGCCCAGCTTACTATTTTGGTAGATCACAGGTAATGAGGTTATCAAGAGGCCAGGGAAGGTTAATGCTTTTAGGTACAAAAAGTTCCAGAAAATAGAGGAGTACCAAAAATATCAAGCCATTTGGCTCCCTGCTTTTGAGCCCTCTGCAACAGTAAGGAAGTATGAATCTAGATGACAGAATAATGAGATTGTTCAGACTCTAACTCCCAAGTCACTGAAGGAGACATGAGAAACAGTTGTACTGTTTTTAGTTAGAAACTAAAATCTACTGACACAATACTGTGTCAACATTAGCTTCTTGTAAAGATGAAATGCAACCTTTGGCTGGGTCTTCTTTTCCCAGCACTGACTCGCAAGCTTGAGTTCCGCACCGTGAACTGGCCTAGCAAAAACTGAGTCTCATATCCTGCCCTTAAACACCAGGCACCCTCAGAGGAAAACTTCCATCCTGATATCACTAAACGTTGCTTCTGATCCATATGTTCCAAAGAGGGGAAGGGTCAAAAACATGTAAGACAGACAGAGAAGCTCTCACTGCTGATGGTCAGGTTCAGAATGTAAACAAGAAAAGGAAACCAAAGGAGACCAAAGGAAAATGGTCTCCCAGAGATGGTAGGACATCTTCCTCCCTTTCTGTAAAGCATCACATACTAGCAAGAGGAAGGGGTAACATCAATATGACTCCTAACCCTTCTAAACCTCAGAGTCTTCCCTAGACCCACACCCCTTCTCTCCTTTACTGGATTTTCTGTTTTCCTCTCAAGCCTGCTTTCCCGATTTTATATAACTCTCTTATTTACTGTGTTTGGTGTTTGTTTTGTAGCTCTCTTTGATGGATTGCAACAATGGTTCTCCTAATGCTGTGACCCTTTAATACACTTTCTCATGTTGAAGTGACCCCCCTCCCAACAATACAATTATTTTTGCTGCTACTTCATAACTGAACATTTGCTTCTGTCATGAATCATAATGTAAACATCTCATGTACAGGGTATCTGATATGCAACCCCTCTGGGGTCATGACCCACAGGTTTATAAACTCCCAAGAGTAAAGATCTTTTCTGGGTTTTGTTTCTATAACTGAGAATTCCTAGTACCCAAGAACAGTTCCCAGGATACAGGTGCTACCTGACAGATGTGTGCTAGATAAATAAATGGTGCCATTCTTTGCCATCCTTCAGTCCTAGGGCACCCCATCCTTCTGTCTCCTGTCTTGCTATACTACCAAGCATCCTTTTAGGAAACCAGTAACAAAGGGGACAGACAGTGCTAACAAACATCACTAAAAGAGGCAGGTTCATCCCTGGTCATACGTATCATTGTTGTTGCTGTTTCCTAATGCAGAGGAGGAATTATTCAGCACATTTTAGATATAAAAGAATAGAAGGTCTGAAAGAAAATTCATGTGTTATTTCCTGATTTTTTTTCATCACCCAGAACAGTAGGAGAACTCAGAGATATCAGTTAACTTGGGATACGCTGAATGTTTTTGTTTTCATTCTGAACTAGAATCTTCAGAATAGAAAGTCTCAACTTACATCTCTCTGGATGTGGTGGGTCATCCAGAGCCTGGGGGGTGGGGGGGGACTGAGCAAGAGGATCTGAGTTCAAGTCCAGCCTGGGCTACATACATAGCAAGTTAAAAGCGAGCTGGAGCTACATATGTACATAGGCACGCCTTGTCTCGAAAGCTCAAGGGTCAGGATACAGCAGTTCCCTAGCATGCAGTAAACCCTGGTGCCATACTGAATATGTGTTTGCTTTCCAGAGTAGGGGTCAGCCTACAGCAAACTTGGTATGTCACAGAAACGTATCCTCTAACTTTCATGATGTTTCCCTTTATAACTTTCCCACGATACAAACATTGAGGAGAACTTACAGGTGTACAGAAGATACACTGGCACTCCTGGAGCATGGTCATCTTGTCCAGGGTCTGTTCACACAGGCAAAGTTTGCAAGTGACAAGCGGGGTGGGAATCAGGTCTCCAGAGGGTGGGTTTTCCTCAGTCATGGTCAGACACTGGAGCCCATCGGCAGAGTCCATCAGCCTGTCCTCAGCCTCCTCTATCCCTATAGAAAATAAATAAATAAATAAATAAATAAATAAATAAACAAATAAATAAGGAATGTTATCACCATCAATTCAGCTGATGGTAAACACATATATTTGGGGGTCTGGTTGAGCAAATCCTCACCCTCAGTGATTTCTTAAAGTCGACTTCAGTGTTTCTGAGAACTGTGGGATGGAGTATGCCTGGTCTTGGCAAGGTCTTCCCGGAGCCCTGAAATTTAAGCTGACCTCACACCTCACTGTCCTGATTCCTATCTTGTACTGTGGGAGTGAAATGATTGCTAGCCGGGGAGGAGAGGGCATGGAACGTTGGTCACATGCACAATTCCAGGTAGACGGGATGAGCGAGCCTTAGAAAACAATAACTAGCACCACACAGTGACTCCAGCTAGTAACACTAGCAGCGTTGTGAGCTCGGCAATTGTGGAGAGCAAATTTTAAGTAAGCGTGAGAGGTGACAGTTAGATTAACAATCTTGATTTCCTCATTTTGTGTGTGTGTGTGTATCTATCTTAAAACATCACATTGTGTACTGTTGATTGTGCCTTGTAAAGTTGGCAGAGAAGATAGGAAATTAGTACCATAAACAAACAAAAAAAAAATGAGGAATGTCCCTCATAGACTCCTGTATTTGGACACCTGGTCCCCAGTTGGTGGCGCTGTTTGAGGTTACAAAACCTACCATTAGGAGGTATGGGCTTTGAGAGTTTATTGCTTCACCCACTTCTAGTTCACTCTGCTACCTGGGGTGCCAAGGAAAGGTGAGTGGCCAGCTTCCAGCTCTGGCTACCTGTAGCCATGACACTGTCGCCATGATGGACTGGAACCCTCTGGAACCGTTAGCCAAAATAAACTCTTTCTTCCTTAAGGTGCTTCCAGTCATGGTATTTTACCATAGTAACAGGAAGGTAATCAACATAGTATGTCACTACAATCACTACAGTCAATGCTGCTTGCTCAGAAGATACTTACAAAGGATGTCTCTTGAAAGAAAGTTCAAGAACTACCAAATGGGATGGGCTGTAGCTCAGTGGTACAGCATGTGTTTGGGATGTGTAAGGCCCTGAGTTCATCCTCAGAAACACCAGAAAGAGATGATTGTGTGGTCCAGCAATTCTACTTCTGGGTATGTGTTTCCAAGAAAACTGAAATCGGGAAATTAAGGGGTTATTTCTACATCTTTGCATTATAATATTATTCACAGCAGCATTATCCATGACTGCCAGAGGGAAATCAAACTAAGCACACATCAATAGATGAATGAACACAGCGTGGTGAGCATATGAAGAACCAATGCAGCTAAGAGACACATTAAATACAGGATATGTGAGGCTGTAACTTTAAAAAAAAGTTTGGCTTGACAGAAGTACCCACCAAAATATGAATAAAGGGTATACTAGAATAAATATATAAGCTATTAACATAGTTTCTTATTATCATGAGCCAGTCATTATTCACTATATGTAATTGTATATGCTGTTTACGACTGTTAATGCTACAGGTTTGTTTATACTAGGGTCACACAAATGTGGGTAATGTGTTAAGTTACAACATTATGACAGCTATAGATTTCACTGTGGAGTGAGAAGTTTTCAACCATATTACTATCTTATGGGACTGTCACCATATACATTGATGGGAACATCAGATGGGCATTATGACTTATACAAGAACAATGAAGCAAGAATGGAAGAAAAACTTGGAGGTAACAGAAAAAGGGAAAGCCAATGAGATCTTTGCTCACTAACCAGAACATGCCATCCTTTACTAACCTTAATAATCTTCCAAGTAGTAATAGATGACTTAGTCAAAATAAGTTAAGGAAGGGGGGGGGGGTTGGTTTCTGGAGAGTTTAAGAGCACTGACTATTCTTCCAGAGATCCTGAGTTCAATTCCCAGCAACCACGTGGTGGCTCACAACCATCTGTAATGGAATCTGATGCCCTCTTCTGGTGTGTCTGAAGACAGCGACAATGTACTCATACAAATAAAATAAATGAATAAAAAGAACTTTGTAAAAATAATAATAAGTTAAGGGGATGCTAACCAATAGTTTCCAATATGGAAGGCATGCTATTCCTGGATAAAGGGCAATAAAATTCAAGATTCAGTGTGCTCATTCTACTAAGGATTAAAGAGCTATCGCCCAAGGGAAAACTCAAATCAAATTAATGCTCACGTCAAGCTTGAAACTTTGAGATTTCAGACTCCCCTTTAGGGCCATATAAGGACTAAGAAAGCAGATAGATAGATAGATAGATAGATAGATAGATAGATAGATAGATAGATAAAAGTTAGGCCACCTCTTCCCAGGCTGTGGCTAGCTAATGATCACTTGGTTATCTTCCTAAGACTTCCCAGTGCATCACTCTCACAGACCTACCAACTTCCCCCTAACTGTGTCTTCTCATCTGAATGCAATCGGTAAGTGCTTCCTGAGTACAGCAACAGGAACTGTCACAACTCAGAACCACCTCAGACCTCAAATATCAATTACCCTTCAGAGCCAACTAGAGCTAGACACTGTGGCACACCATTGTGATCCCAGAAGTCAGGAGGCAGAGGCAAGAGAACTTTTAGTTCAAAGTCAACCGGGGCTATATAGTGAAAACATGGGTCATAAATAAATAAATAAATAAATAAGCTGGAATTTAAGATGCTAGTTGGAGGACGCTACCCTGAAGACACGTTGGTATTCTTAAAATCTGGCTACTGCTCACTTTCTTATGGCCTTGCCTGGTACTGCTTTCTAAAAGGAAACTTCATGGAGGGGTAATTTAAAGATGTGTGTGTGTGTGTGTGTGTGTGTGTGTGTGTGTGTGTGTGTGAGAGAGAGAGAGAGAGAGAGAGAGAGAGAGAGAGAGAGAGAGAGAGAGAGAGAGAGAGAGATGTATGTATGTGTGTATGCAAGTGTTGCCACGGTGTATTCCTGAGGTCAGAGGACACTATGAGAGAGTTGGTCCTCTGCTTCAAAAATAAGCTACAGGGACTTAACTGTGGGTTTTGGAACTGACCCGTGTTGTAATTCTGGTACTCGAAGTGCCTCTAATTGCTGAGACATCTCACTGACTATCTGGGACAAATTTTTAATGTATTCCTGAGAATGCAGACATAACTGGGTATCTCTTTTGAGGTATCTTAGACATACTTGTGGTTTGTTTGCTTGTTTGTTTGTTTGTTTGTTTGAGACAGCATTTTTCTACGCAGCCTTGTCTACTCTATGTAGACCAGGATGACCTCAAACTCCCAGAGATCTACCTGCCTCTGCCTCTGCCTCTGCCTCTCTGCCTCTCTCTCTGCCTCTGCCTCTCTCTCTGCCTCTGCCTCTCTCTCTGCCTCTCTCTGCCTCTCTCTGCCTCTCTCTGCCTCTCTCTCTGCCTCTCTCTCTGCCTCTCTGCCTCTCTCTCTCGCCTCTCTCTCTGCCTCTCTCTCTGCCTCTCTCTCTGCCTCTCTCTCTGCCTCTCTCTCTGCCTCTCTGCCTCTCTGCCTCTCTCTCTTGCCTCTCTCTCTGCCTCTCTCTCTGCCTCTCTCTCTGCCTCTCTCTCTGCCTCTCTCTCTGCCTCTCTCTCTGCCTCTCTCTCTGCCTCTCTCTCTGCCTCTCTGCCTCTCTGCCTCTCTGCCTCTCTGCCTCTCTGCCTCTCTGCCTCTCTCTCTGCCTCTCTCTCTGCCTCTCTCTCTGCCTCTCTGCCCCTGCCTCCCAAGTGCCAGTATTAAAGGTGTGCACACATGGCTTATACTTGTATTTTTAAGACAGAACTATTGGTCGTATTAAACAAGAGCACTGATCTAATCCTGCCTCTAGTTGTCTCCATGAGTTTACTCATTAGTTTGTGAGTTACCTGCCTAGAGACTATTAAAAAAAAGTTATGAAAGGATTCAAAAGTAAAACATATTTACATAAAAATATTTAAAACATAAACTTTTTTACACCGTGGAAACACATTTTTGAAAGAATACAAAGTCTTTCAAAAGGCATCCCTGTAACACAGTGCAACACAGGAGAGAAGCGATGTATTTCATTCTCTCAGAGTTTAAATAATCCAAAGCAACTCTTTAGAAATTAACACTAATTCCCTAAAGTGATAGATTTTAAACATTTTCAAACAATAGCATTTAATAAAAACAAAATGCCAAGCTACCACTGTATAAGAAAGATGAAGTAGAGAAGTTAGTGCTTGTTCTTGAGGTGAGATACAAGGCTGGTCCTTCCTTGCTCTCTCCCAAGCTCTATCACAGAAGTCTAAGGTCACCCTAGAAACAGTCTGAAAATCAGGGTTGGCTTTCGTCTTTGGGAAAAAAAACTAATAATACGTGTTATAGATGATTGATAGATAGATAGATAGATAGATAGATCTCAAACAAGAAATTCTTCTACCATTAGTTTATTGGAAATGAGTTTTTAAAGCAGTAAGCATGGGAAACCTGTAATAATCCTCTGATGGGGTTCCCACACTAGAGGCCATGAATGTGTACAGAGCTTGCTAGTGTGTCTTGGCCTTTATCTAAAGATTCACATTCTCTACCACAAGAAACCTCTGGCAGGACCTCAGTCTCCCACCCTAACTACCTAGCAAGTCACATGAAGCTTGGAGAGAGGACCCACGAGAGAAATGTGGACATTCTGTCTGGGTTCATTCTTTGCTAGTTTGACACAAGCTAGATTCATTTGAGAAGATGAATCTCATTTTAGAAAATGCCCCCACCAGATTGGTCTCTGGGAAGTCCTGTAGGACATCTTCTTGATTAAGAATTAGGGTGTAGGAGGTCCCAGCCCACAGTGGGTGGAGCCATCCCTGGGCTGGTCATCATGGATTCTATAAGAAAGCAGGCAGAGCAAGCCAAGTGGAGCAAGCCAGCAAGTAGCATTCCTTCATGGCCTCTGCATCAGTTCCTGCCTCCAGGAT
Organism: Arvicanthis niloticus; assembly: GCF_011762505.2. Taxonomy (NCBI): domain Eukaryota; kingdom Metazoa; phylum Chordata; class Mammalia; order Rodentia; family Muridae; genus Arvicanthis; species Arvicanthis niloticus. The sequence continues at coordinate 16,215,880 of NC_047665.1, forward strand.
TCTGCCCTGTTTGAGTTCCTGCCCTGACTTCTCCCAGTGACAGTGTGACCCTGACAAAGTGAAATAAATCTATTCCTCTCCAGGTTGATTTTGGTCGTGATGTTTGTCAATAGATACCCTAACCCCTCCCATTCCACTGCTTTGTAGGCCACAGGCAATTCACCCCCTTTCACTTTCAGGCTTCAAGAAAGGCCTTCCTTCCAGGGAGCAGCCAGCTCACTGAGACAGGCCCACTGACTTCCTTCCAGGGAGCGGCCAGCTCACTGAGACAGGCTTATGCAGCTTGTTCTTTCTCATACCCTCCACTCCCAATCTAAGATAAGGAAGCAACTTGATTTATCCACCCTACCACTTGTAAGGTAACAATTATAATTACTTTTACAGTTATTCCCAATGTAACTGTGCCTCTCATTGGGTGTCTGGGATCCCTTGGGAAAGAATTTTGGCAGAGAGTCCAAGGGCATGTTGGAAAGAAGAAAGTTCTGGCAGCTGCCTTCGGGTTTCAACTTTCAAAGGCTTGTGGCAGGTCTCACTTGTTTACATATACCTAGCTCTCAGGCCAGATCATGCGAGGGAGGAAAGCCGCTTTGGGCTGTTCTGTTTTGTACAAAATTACCAGGAACGGAGAAGCTTCTATCTGCCCCAAGTGCCTCTTGCACCATGAAGCGTTTGTTATGAGAAGCAAGTGCTGCCTGATAGGAAAGGGCAAGAGAGTCGCTTCCCTTGTGTGTTTTCATTAGGCTTGCCAAAGAAAGGAATCTTGAGAAGCTGTGCTGGAAGCACGGGATGCATGAGGAATTTTCATATTCTGCTGGAGGCCTGAAAAAGCAATCTGCTTCTGAAACTCCGCGGGCGGTGAGAGCCAACAGTCAGAGTATTTTTAAATTATGTAGCTTGTTTGACTATCCAGAATCAAGGCAGTTACCGTGTATGCATGCATGAGAGTGTGTGTGTGTGTGTGTGTGTGTGTGTGTGTGTACGTGTATGCATGTGTGTCTGTGCACGTACACGAGATAATCTAAGGAAGGAATAGTATTTGTTTAGGGTACTAATAGAGTTATCTGGGAATTTCTCTACATTGTCTTAGTGCCTTGCAAAACATTTGGAGATGGTCAGCACACAATCACAGAGACTGAGCAAAGGAGAGTACCTGCCAAGTGAAGCAGCTCCATATTACTGATGAACCAGACTGGCAGTAAAAGTCCAGTTCACCTGTGCTAAGGTCTTAATTCCTAGCCATGATGGAGTGACCGAGGACGAGGACCAAACACAAGGCATGAATGCCTTCAAAATGTCGATGTGACTCTGGAAGACACTGGGTTATCCTATGAAGGGGCTGGATGCATAGCTACAGGAAGAAGCTTCCAAGGAAAGGCTTTGGGAAGGGCAGGCCTTGGAGTGGTACAGCTCTAACCCCAGTTTGTGTAATGGAGAGAGTCTCAGGCTGTGTCTACTCGAGAACTAGTAGGGTGGTGAACAATAATCCAAAGTTCTCACCGTACTGGCTAACCACAATAGAGAAAATCCATATGGTTGTCCCTGGGCTTTAGCTCAGAACACCCTCCTTTCTGATGCCAGAACTCAGAGATGCTCATGTCCCTTAGACAAAATGGCACAGTATTGCTCATAACCAATGCATATCCTCCTGAAGGCCTTAAATAATACCCAAGACAATATAAAAGCCATGTGAATAATCATTATATTGTATTGTTTAGAAAATAATGACAAGAAAGTTCTGCATAAGCTTAGCACACATATAACTATTTTCTGAAGGTTGCTTTTCTTTTGTTGTTGTTGTTGTTTACTTACACTTATTTCTCACAAGAGGGAGATGCACGAGCATGCCACAGTGCCCAGTGCCCAGTATGGAAGTTAGAAGGCAGCTTGCCGAAGCTAGTTTTTTCCTTCTACCATGTAGGTCCAAGGGATCAAACTCAGGTTGCCAGGCAGCAGGAGGCTTTATCAGCTGGGCCATTTTTCTGATCCTTTCTGAATACCTTTTAAAAATTGTTATTATTTTCTCATTACTATTATTATTAGTGTATATGTATGTGTGGTGGTGCCAAAAGGAGCCAGGAGAAGCCATCAGATCCCCTGGAGCTCAAGCTACAGGTGTGCTGCTTGATATTGACACTGGGGACCAAATTCTGGTCCTCTGCAAGAGCAATGGTTGCTCCTAACTCTTCAGTCGACTTTCCAGCCCCACTTTCTGAATATCTTTGATCCCCTGGCAGACCCACAGATTTGGAACCTGAAGATACAGAAATCGACTGTACTGTGTTGACCTTTGCACCACAACCCAGTGGAGTAGTTTATTTTAGCTACTGGCTCATGTTTTTAACAGGACCTATCGGTGACTTACATGCTACTGGTTAAAAGGCTAGTAAACGCCTGCCATTAGGTAGTCGCTGAAGCTGTACTCTAAACGGGGTCTAGAGGAAGACAGGTGAGGTCACTGGGAGCGGAGCTAGAGCAACAGCGAGGGCATAAGGTGCTAACGGAGGCAAGGTTCCTGGCAGCCCTCCACACTAGCCAGTGTGCTTCTCTTTCCTACTTGGCTCTCTGACCAGTGTTCTGATCGTTCAGGGACAAGATGAACTGGTGCATATCAGTAACATCACCAACAGTTCTGCATGCCCCGTGATGGCAAGGACAGACTCACTAGTGTTCAAAGAAACACAACTTCTGAAGCATAGTTCATATCTATGCAACTGCCTCTCGAGGGAACAGTGCTCAAGGCCGGGGAGTACAAACAAGATGTCCCTCCTAATGGAGTTGGTTGTTATTGATAATGAAGATGAATGAGGGGATCCTCCCTGGGCACCAGCAAGCCCAAGAAATATTTAGGTCTTAGATTCGATGGGCATTAAGACCTATGCCTCAGCCTCAAAGCAGTAGTGCTGAGATATGCGGCTTGGGAAGGACTTCTCCCCTCTACAGAATCTCATAGTTTCATCTAGAGAAACTGAAAGACAAAGACCAGACACCTAAGTCTACAATTCTTTGGTCTCAAAACCTTCATAACCGTAGTTTCAAGGACAGAGATAAGACCACGACTTTGTAGCTTGCAGACCTCAATCTTCTGGGAACAGAAACAACATGTGAACTCAGTCATGCACTGCTTAACAAATGGGGAGATCTGGTCACTGTGTGAGCACTTAGTGCACGTCACAAACCTAGAGGCTGTGGGTGGGCCACACGACCAGGCCTTTGGCTGTAATAAGAGACATGGTAAAGACAAGATGAGAGAAGCTGCTACCTGTAAAACCTGTGCTGGCAAAGGTTGTTGCTTCGCAGAAGACACTTTTTAAATGCACAATGGTAATAGACTCAAAAAAACAATAAACATACATAACATAGATCAGTAGTGTTGTTGTGTATTACCGTCACCAACTATTGCATGTTGTATGTAACTGTATGGTCTGTACTGCTGGGCGATGGACACTCCAGTGCCTTTGTCTACACTGGAAATGTCCACAACACATACTGAATTTATTATGGTCCTCACTGGGCAACAGGAATGTGCTCGCTTCGTTTTTTGATCGATTGGACCACCATCGCGTGCACAGCAAGCAGGCGATGAATGGAAATGTCATTATCCAGTGTATAGCTCTATCACTGCCATCTTTTTGGTGGGTGGAAAGGAGGGGAGAGTGTGAGGAAGGAGGAATGGGAGCATTTTTCAGGAGGGAGCAATGTCCCACGTAGCCCAGGATGGCCCTGAACTCTATCATTCTCCCACCTCTATCTACCTCCTGAGGGTAAGGATAGTAGGCAAGCACCATCATGCCTGGTCTTATATGGTGCTGGGGACTGAGCCTAGGATTCATGCACACTAGTCAAGCACTCCACCAATAGAACTACGCCCCCAGTCCCAGGAAGAGTGTGTCTTAAGCCTCGGCCAGGACTATTTCCTAAAGAGCATGTTTACTGTTTCAAATTCATGAGGAATAAGGTCCAGGAAGCTGTTTTAATAGGACTCAACATTAAAATGTTTTCTATACAATGGAAGAGATATGTGAACATGACCATGTATATATCATAGGATGCTAACTCTGAACCCTCCAAAATATAGTGCATCTGGGATGTCTAGTTTTATCCTTACAAAATGCTGTTCCATATATATATATATATATATATATATATATATATATATATATATATATATATATACATATATATATATATACACATATATATATACACATATATTTTTTTTTTCTTTATACTGCAGGGTGAGGTTCATTCCAGCTTTTCCTAACAATACAAAATTATCAAAGATGGTAGGTGTGGGCATGAGACCCACAGCTCACTGTTCCTGGTGCTATGATTTTACATCTGCCATGGCAGCTCCCTCCTTACCACTGCCATGTCCCACCCACCCCTTTCTTTAACGTTGGTTCTCTCGCCTCCCACAATTATTCATCCAGCCCCACTGAATAATTTTCTTCCCCTTGCCTGGCACAGCAACAAAGCCCCAGAGCAGGAAGGAATGTCTCTGACAGGCAGGTTGGACAATAATGTAATTAACAGATGGAGGAGATGTGGTGTTTCAGAAAACCCCACAGAACAAGACTTGGGCTGCCTTCTAGGGTCAGGACATTACCAGGAAACCACAGTCACCAAAGTATGAACATCTAAACCCAAAAAACAATTTTCTCCAAATGAATAAAAGCATATGTAAATATTACTCCCTCCTGTAAAAGTTTTAAGCTTCCACAGAAATTTTAATTAGAAACAAACTTCCATGAGGCTAGTGTGGAAGTAGAGTGGCTAATATCGCTAACTGCTCACAATGAAGAAAGTTTGGGGCATATATTCTTGCATGCCTCTCCCAAATAATCTTGTGACTGGGATCCATAATGCAGAAAGAAAGTCAAACCACAATGAACCAAATTCTGTACCTGTTAGGAGATAGGCTACTGAGGTGATAGAGAAGGAAGCTGGTTGGGGAACTTCTCAGCACATGACGTCGCATAATGCAGGAAACCTTGTGGATATATGGTTTCAGCCACAACTCCATGAAGAAAAGGGCTGGAGAGACAGCTCAGCAGTTACAAGCCCTTACTGCTCTTGCAAAGGACCCTGGATCTATTCCCAAAACCCACACCATGGATCCCAGCACCCACAGTAGGTGACTCACAACCATCTGTAATTTCAGCTCCAGGGGAATCTGATACTCCCTGACTTCAAAGGCACCTGCACATACATGATGCACCTAAACTCACATAGGTGCATGTATATGAAATAGATTAAGTATTTTAATAAGAAGAAAGGAAAAAAAAAAAAGAGTTCAATTACCCACAAGAAGCTGCTCATCCCATGGTGAAGAAGTACTGGCACTTTTACTCTCAGAGTTGTAGAGGTTTCTGTTTTGTTTTTAAGACTTTCTTTTAATGTGTATAATTTTTTTTTGCTTGTGTGTATGTGTTTGTACCACATGTATGACTGATGCCCACAGAGGCCAGAAGGCATCAGATCCCCCCTGAAACTTGAGTTACAACCAGGCATGAGCTGCCATGTGCATGCTGGGAACCAAACCTGGGTCCTAACTCCCCTTTACTACAGAGCCATCTCTCCAGTTCCCAAGTTTTCTGTTTTTAACAACTACTGCAGTGTGACACGGTGGCTTTAAACTACTCAATGACCAGCTAATGGTAAATGCCAAATTTAGATGAAAAAAAAAATGTTAGTAGCAAACTAACATCCCACTGAAAGATGAAGATAAAACATTTAAAGCTGTTGAGATGACTTAGCTGGGAAGGGCGCTTACCACCAAGTCTGACAACTCACTTTCAATCCCCTGAACCTACAAGGTGAAAGGTTCTGATGATTGTCCTTTGACCTCCATACTCACAATCAATCCATCAATATAATGCATTTAAAAAAAAAAACATTTTACATAAATGTTTGAGGCTGAGGGTGTAGGTCAGGGTTAGAAAGCCAGATTATCATGTATGAGATCTTGGGTTTAAACTTCTGCACTGCAAAAATCAGACAAGGGGAGATTAAAGAGACACAGGGGCAAGTCACAGGGCTCTAGCTTACGCAAGACTCAGACGATATCAGGAAAACCGTATCAAAAATCAAGTATCAAAAAGCACATGATTGAAATGAGAACCATCAAAATAGTTTTTGTATTCTGGTAAAACAATATAAATTAAAAGTTGCCACCTATTGAAATTTGCTTCCAAGTATAACAACAGTTCTTTCAGGACAGAGGCCACGAGTTTTTACCTGTCTTTATGTCCTCCGCATTGAAAAGAGTCATTTGACAACAGACAAATTTTATGACTATATATTAAAGTCCTGGTCCTCATCCACATTCACTCCTAACAAATCAAAAGCAAGGCCATTGGTAACTTAGTATAACTAGGGAGCATCTACAATTTAAGGCAGAAATCTCTGGAAGAAAAGTCTATAGAGTGAGGGGCAGTGGCATCAGACAACTACTCCTTGAAATGCCAAGCATGACTTTGCATGGCAAACCCGGTCCCTTTCCCACATCCAGGATAATCAGTTACATGAAGTAGGATCAGTCCCCGGAACGGTTTGGACTTTGCTCTTGCACCATCCTCTGAGGGCAGATGATTCCTGACAGCTGCCTCAACTGGTAATATCAAATACCAAGAATCCCACCTAAGGGGAACGCGATGCCATGCCAAAGCCAGGGGAGACGCAGAAGGCTGGACTCACATAAACTTCAGAGAAACAATTCCCAGTGTGTCTAAATGTTCCCAGGCGTCTAAAATATTGAAACAATTTTTCCAGAAAGAAATTTCAAATACACATTCTTTTTTGTCCTGATTAAAAGTATTCACACTGTTGAAAACAAAGATGTTTTCCAGGAAGCTAAATCATCTTGCTGGGCAGATAAAATACAGTGGTTTTTTTTTTTTTTTTTTTTTTCCTTGCTAAAGAGAGCATACTTTTCATTTTGCCTGTACAATTTGGCCGAGAAAATTGGGGTTCATAATCTGAGATCCCAAAACTGATTATTTTTAAAAAGACGGGTCTTACACTGACCTAGTTTAGAAATCTGGATGCCTTTTAAAAAATACTGCCAGTGAACTGAGACCATTCATGAGAATGGGGCTTTTGAATGCTGAGAATATTCTTTGGGGCTCTCAGCACAAAGATATTTGGCATCGATGACTGTAAATATTTGTAAAACCCTGGGTAAATGGTCGGTGTTTGACCACACTCAAGTCTGCCTTCCAACACGATAGTGCAGGCGAAGTTATCTAGGGTGATGGCCTGGGGGGGTTTTAGGTTAAGTTTTCTCTTACTGTTTATTTTCAATAAAGATCCACATGCTCAGATTCTGCCACTTGACATCTTTTTTTCCCATTCGCTGCACGCGTTAATCTTGCTGTTCTTAACTCTGGATGAGTGAAGGCACTTAGAAGGTACTTTGGAAACAGAACTAACTCATTCTCTGTCTCTTTCTCTCTCTCCCCGCCCCTTCCCCCCCTCCCTCCACCACTTCCAACTTGATGCCCACTCAAAAGCAGAAAATGCTAACCAAAGGTGCCCAAGGGCAGGAGGTGGGGGGACTCGTAGCCGTGGATTTCATTATACAGCTATCGCCAAGTGGCTTCATGGTCTGCTTTGGATTTCTTTCCTTTTTCTTCTCCCTCTCTTTGTGTTCAAGGTAGTTTCAGAAACACTTAAGGGTCTGATGCCCATGAGGAGAAGGAGTGAGGTTTCCAAAGATCCAGTGAGGAGGAGGGAGCCAGGACGAATCAGAGAAGCAGAGAACAAGAAATTCACCTCAGGGAAAGCTGCAGCAGATACTTTAACTGCCAGCAGCCCAGTGAAGACTAGCTGGGCTCCTTTTGCCTCTTACCCACACCCTAAACACTGAGTCATCTCAAAGTTCATTTATTTTGCTTCTGGGCAGAGACACCCCTCATCTGCTGCTTCAGAAATGCTGAGGACATTATCCTTCGGGCCATACCTCTGGTGTTAAAACCAACAATCAGAAGTGCCTAACCAGACCCACCCCCACCCCCCCACCCCCCCACCTCCCCCCCACCCCCCCACACCCCCCACCCCCGTGGTCCTGTTAAGAGTTCCAGCAGGTTTGGATAAGGTACCTGGGGCTGAAAACTCCAAGAAAGGGACAGCCAATGGAAACATACAGAGAACTGTCTTCTGAGAAATCGGGGGGGGGGGGGGGGGGTGCAGAAAATTGACAGCAGAATCCCTGAAAAGGGGCCCTGGGAGAAACTAGCCAAGAGATCCTCTGTGAAAATGGCATCGGTTTCATTCTAACATCAACTTGAAAACAGGGCAGAGCTTCTCTCTCTCTCTCTCTCTCTCTCTCTCTCTCTCTCTCTCTCTCCCTCTCTCTCTCTTATCAGCAATTACCTGATAAAAAATAATCACCATAACGTATAGCCCAGACTCCATGGTTAACGTAATGTATTATTCATAGCTTTGTGTGTCAATATATTACTGTGCATTTCCAAATAACTGAAGGTAGACAGCCAACTGTCAAGTCTCTCCTCCAGACACACCAGAGGACTGGTCCAATATGCAATTTATGATAAAGTCTATAAAGATCACTTTATTAGAAAGTAAACTAATTTGTTTCGACCTTTTCAAAAAGCACCTATTTTTTAAACAAACAAAAAAAATAAGTAAATAAAGCTAACAGGTGTTTGAGGCATTGAAATGCATGCAGTTCTGCATGGCTTAAACCCTGGAAACAGAATTTAGCAAAAACCACGGGGTAGCTTCGGTCCCGTCCTGTCCCGTCCTGTCCTGTCCGTATTTAGCAGCCTTCCTGGCTTGCACCGCCTGCATCCTGCGCACAAGTACCCCTTCTAGACCTACCTGGCTGGAGCTGAGGTCCTCGGGCTGCTGGCGTCTCTCTAGCAGGTCCAGCCTGGGCCAGCCGGGGCAGCTGGCACACCGGGGAGGTAGGGCTCTCTCATTCTCTCCCCTCTCCCTGAGTGCTCCGCCTGGCTGACAGCTTTACACTTTTGCAGGATCGCCACAGGACTCCACGCCCAGACCTACAGCTCGGGAAGAGGAGGAGTCCCTCTCCGCCTCCTTGTCTTGACAGGCAGGAACCTTGCAGAACCAGCCAGCAGCTGGGGCGCAGCAGCCAGAGCGTTTATTTATACAGGAAGCTCGGCGCCGCACTTCCTACTTCCCATCTGGGTCGCACTTCGACTGCAGGTGATGGCCTTAACCCTGTCCGATCCCATGCAGGCAGAGCGCAGAACAGTGGCTCTCAGGTCAGGGACCTGGCGCTGCCCCAGGGATCCCGGGCTGGGTGCATGCAGCACCCCCAACGGCGCTTCCTCCGGCTCACCCGCAAGCTTCACCTTGGCCTGCAGCTTTTGTTGTCTCTCTGTGTCTTCACAGGCCACTTTCCTCTTCTGCTTTTAACAGCCCTTGACTTGCCTGCTCACCTCTCCCTCCCCACCGTGCCCCAAGCCCCACTTTGACTCAAGTGTGTACCTCGGCTGTCCAAGTGTGTCTGATGTGGGCAAATCAAGTTAGAAGCCTCAGTGTACTTACAGTGATTTCACTTCAAGTGCTTTGTCAACAAAAGATGTAAAAAGCAAAAGTAAGGTAACTAGTTGTGTTCTCATTTAAACGACAATCTGACAGCTAAGCCAGAAAACAGGAATAGTGTGCCATGACCGTGGATATTTAATTAGTGCCCTGTTTTTAATAAATGGCAAACCCTAACTCTCACTGCCGGCCCCCATAGGTCACAAGTACAGGCCCGAACCTGTTGAACATTGCCGTTTTGAACGATCTCTGGCACAGGGATTTTTCTGTAGGCTCTCTGCAAGCTTACTTTAGCAACTAAGGTCAGGATGTACTTCCTAAGGGGAATGGGCTCACAGATGCTTCCTGGGACAGGTAAACCGTACTGTAAAGAAGCAGTCCACCTCTCAGCTCCCGTGAAAGCCAAGTCCAGAACACGGTGTGTGTGTGTGTGTGTGTGTGTGTGTAAAGCTAGAGAGAGTGGGAGGAGAGGGACTGCAGACAGTAGAGTATAAATAGGGACCTAAAAGCCAGAGTGGCAGAGGCCTTTAATCCCAGCACTCAGGCAGGCAGATCTCTGAGTTCGAGGCCAACCTGATCTACAGGGTAAGTTCTAGGACAGCCAGGGTTACACAAAGAAACCCTACCTTGAAAAACCAAAAAAGAGAGGACCACAATCAGAAGACATGTGAGCTTGCAAAGTCCTAGTTATTTTAACCCAAACAAATGAGTTTAAAGAAGATGTTTAGGGAGAGTTAAGGGGCTGGGTGAGACCCTGTGATAAGATCGAACTTGGTTTAGTGAGTAAGATATGTATTGGCGAAAATGATGATGAAGAGCTAACTTCAGATTGAGTGGGGCTTAGGGTCCCAAGTAACCGACACCCCCCCCCCCAAAAGATTATTGGTGCAGTAGCCATTCCTGATGGATGAGAGACAGAGAAGATAAACAGAGCACCTCCTAACAGAACAGGTCATTCCTCAGTGTTGACACCAATCTTCTGAGCCTCAAGCCAAAGTTCAACACAGAGTCCACTTTTTACATCACCCTGCAATTAAGGTGCAGGCTCTTATCAGCAGGATAAGGGGAGAAGCCACAGCCAGCATGAAAGAAAAAACAGGTTAGGCACAATCATGCTGCTTTTTGGACACAGAGACTTTAATAGAACTGAACCACATCAAAGTGGATGCAAATTTACAAAAAAAAAAAAAAGAAAGAAAGAAAGAAAGAAAGAAAGAAAGAAAGAAAATTCAGTCAAGATTCAGTGCCAAATACACTGAAAGTTACAGTAATAGGCAAGCGACTCCTTCAGACTTGCCTAAGGAGTCTACAGAAGGCTATTTGTCCCCTTCGGTGTCTATTGATCCCTCAGATAGGCTGCCTGGGGCTAGAAAGATAAGGCTGAGCCAGATCTCTCAACCCCAAGTGAGAGTGGGACAAACAAACCACTTAGTAGGATGCTGTGACCATATGGCATTCTGGAAGACCAGGTGCTGTGGTGACACAGAGAAAAGTCAGCTCACTGAAGGAAGGCAAGACAATCAAGGAGTATTTATTTTGGATCATGGTTTCAATCTGGGTCTTCAAGCATCTTAGAAGGGGATCTTGGAGAAGACTGAGCCAGGTAGGGTGAGTGGCTAGTGACATGAGGTTAGACTTAGACTTGAGGGTTTTTTTTGGGTTTTGTTGTTGTTGTTGTTTTAGATTTTATTTATTTTATATATGTGAGTACACTGTCAGAAGAACCCGTTACAGATGGTTGTGAGCCACCATGTGGTTGGTGGGAATTGAACTCAGAACCTTTGGAAGAGCAGTCTCTCCAGCCCCCTAGACTTGAGATTTTAGAGAAGCTTTCATAAGGTAGACAGAGCTAAGGTGCAAATGGAAAAGAGACTTCAGAAACAGAATTGATGGAATTCAGCATCTGTTGGATGTAGGGCATGAGAGGCAGCAGGGACCAGGCTGCTGGTGTTGCTGGGGGTGGGGGATGGTTAAGAGGAAGCTTCAGTGCTACAGAATCTCATGATCCTCTGGGCCGAGTACAAGGTCCATCAAGTAGAACTGAGTAGAAAGCCAATTAGGAACTGTGCTCATTGAGGCAGTCGCCACAGCTGAAATTACCACCCATAAGAGGTAGTGGCATCCTGTAAGGGAAACATGGTTGACCCACACAAACTCTTCATAGCCACGTGACCTCCTGTAAGTTATTTAACATAATCCAGTCAAACTCAGCCTTTTCATCGAATAATAAGAAAGAGGAATAAAGGGCTGAGGGATGGCTCAGTGGTTAAGAACACTGACTGCTCTTCTAGAGGACCAGGGCTCAATGTTCAGCAACCACATGGCAGCTCACAGCTATAATTCCACTCCCGAGGGATCAGATGCTGTCTTCTGGCTTCCAAGGGCACTGCCTGCAATATCATACACAGGCATATATACAGACAGAACACTCTCACACATAAGATTATTTTCTGTGAGTTTGGTATACAACACGTATAGGCTGTTGCGTAAGTAAGTGTGAGATCTCTAAAGTCGCTCCGCACGGTGCCCGTTGAAACAGAAGCTCTTGCACTTGCCAGATCCTAGGAAGGGGAACAGAATGTGAACCTCTGGGATGGGGCCACGCTCGGCTGTACACTGTGGTCCTGGCCTGGCATAAAATAGAGACTGAGTCAATGACACACATCAAGAAGGGAAGCAAAAAAAGGGAAGGAGAGAAAGGGGCCAGAAAAAGAACCCAGAGATACTCTACCAGGTAGGAAGAAGGAAGCCCTCGTACAGCCTGAGCAAGAAGAGCCTCATTTAGCCTAGAAAAATAAATAGCCCACTGATATGTCTCAGAAGCTAATCTAAACACTATAATCTAGAAGGTATTTTTATCTTCCTGAGTGAGAACATAGTCTATAAATTGCTCACCAGCCTAATCCTACTGAACATCGCAATAACGGGTCCTCTCCTGATCTCAATTTCAGATCTTCCCAAAGAAAAGCCACATCAAAATCTTGATTAATAATTATTAATCATAAATCATATAAGAGTAATTTTAGCCAATTAAAGCCAAAGCAAATTTAAAGTTTTCAAACCAGATGTGGGGGGGCCACATACTTGAAATGCCAGCACTTAGGAGGCCGAGACAGGAGAATTGCCACATGGTTAAAGCCAGCCTGGGCTACATAGTAATACCCTAAATTAAAGGGGGGAAAAAACTAAAAACGAAAACCAGATAAAATCTGAGACTAATAAACTGAATAGAACTTATTAATCAGTTCGTGTATGTATAAAACAATAACATATATTATATAATGGGCATTGTTATAAAACCATTGCAGTCTGACATAAGAGAAGCTGAATGGAAGACTGAATGGCTTCTCAAGATGGCTCAGCATTCCAGGTATTTATTGCCCAGCCTGAGTTCTATCCCTGGAACCTACATGATGACAGTGAAAGCATTGACCCCCCACAGGTTGTCCCCTACGTCTACCACCTTTCCCACATATATTCAATATCTATCTTTTCATTTAAACTGGGTTTTGGTATGCACAGTGGTAGACGTAAACCCAGCACACATGTGGCTGAGGTGAGAACATCATGAGTTCAAAGCCAGCCTGGGCTACACGACAATCGAGACCTTAGCTCAAAATGAAAATTTTAATTTTCACTGTAAGCTTTGAAGCCAAAACTAATTCAATTCACAACTTTCCTAACCATTCTACTTTGGTACCATAAATTAGAAAAACAAAAGCTTTTCAAAGTAATAGATTAAGTCAAACAATAGATTAAGCGAAACATTTGGTGCACTGCTGTAAAGCTAGAAGCATTTAACCATACAAAGCCCTTTTCTGACGCCGGGCTAAATGGCATCATCCACACATGTGTAAAGAGAGCATCACATTCCAAGTGCACAAAATTGATTTAAAAACCTCACAGCGTGAAACAAGGGGAGGTGGGAGGGCAGAGCTTCAGCTTACAGATCACAGGTTCACACTGTCCTGTTGGGGCAGAGGGTTCTTAAGACAGTTACAAACTTTGGAAGTTGATACCGATACTGCTTCGGTGGATTTGAAAATTAGGCATCCATTATCACCTTCGTGGAAAAAAATTGAAATTTGGTCTTTAATCTTTCATATAACTTGAACCTTTTTAGCCCATTCTCTGCAGAAAGGTTCCCTTCAAAATGATGTCTAACATGGCAAACCCATATACACTTCATTGGTTGGGAGCACACAGAAATTGCAAAACCACCATGTGGAGTCCATGCAGACTTGTGAGCTCACCAGCAGGCAGCCTGGCCACTTCCTACCACGTTGGGATGGAGTGAGTTAGTTGTGCTTAGCCACCAAAGCAGGGACGTTATCCATTTTCCCAGCTCGTGCCTTACCTGCTGGTCTTTAAAGGTAGATGCTTTTTATAATGAATCTGTGCTAACCAACACATGAAAATGATAATGGAGCAAAAGGAGCCGGAAAGGATGTGTTAGCTCCCTTTCGTTTGGAAAGGACTGAGGGGAGGGGAATCAGGGTCACACTCATTCTGTCTCCAGACTTTCTTCAAAGTCTCACATTTGAACCCACTGTTGGATGAGACTGTGGTAAGATCTGATGTGTGCAGCAGAAGACTATCATCCTACCTTGTTCTGATACATAGTTAAACTTCTCTCTGAAGAACAACAAAATCCCAAGCAAGGAGCAAAAGGCTCACAAGGAGAGACGTGTTGGGCTCTGTGCTAACTGACCCACTGGGATCCCCAGTTCCAGTCAGCTTGGGTCATTTATACTTAAGAGCTGTTTCTTCCATATTTTTCATGTTAGTCTTCGCTGAGTTTTGTACCTGTTATCTACATATTTAATTCTCACGCTACCTTCTCTAACTCTCGAGTACGTGGTTGTGTCTGTCTGCATTCCTAACCTTTGAGATTTTTACTCTTTGCATGATCCTGTCATTTCTACCCCTTATGTTTTTTCTTCTATTCTATTAAATCTAACGTATGGGCTCTTCTTCCCATCCATATATTCGTGAGTTTGGAAGGAGTTTCTCTGGGGAGCAGGTGTTTCAGCTGGCCCTTATTTCATGAATAAAAACATTTACTGTAACGGAATTTTCCCTCTGTCAAGTTTTTAGTATAGGCAATGCCCTAAAGACTTGAGCATCAAGTTCTCTTTTCTGTGACTCTCTCAAAAGTTGATTATTTTTCCTTTGGAAGAATATTTCCTCATTTTCAAGTAGTTAGGGTTTGGGTTTGTATATTGAGCACTGAATTCTCACATAATGGATCCTGATGTGGGGATGTAGCCTCCAAAACCCCTCACTTCTTATGTTTGCTACAGTTTTACTTTGGCCAAGTAGGTTAATAATTCTATATTTGCTGCACGTTTCCAAAGAATTGCCCTCTGAAACGCCTCACAGTCCTAAGATCAGGTCCTACCCTTCTCAAGAATAAGTCCGGGGCTAAAGTTGTGGCTAAGTAGTTAGAGCACTTATATAGCTTAGCCTAGTTTCAATCCCTAATACCAGAAAATAAATAAATAAATAATAAATAAATAAATAAATAAATAAATCAGCTAAGCCTAATGTTTCACACCTGTAATGCCAGCATGTGGGAGGCGGAGCCAGGAGGACTGGTGGAGTTTGAAACAAGACTTGGTGACTTCCCTATCTGCCTGGGATACAGGGTGAGAACCTGTCTTAAAAAAAAAAAAGAACAAGAAAAAAAGAAAGAAAGAAGGAAAGGAAGGAAGGAAGGAAGGAAGAAAGGAAGGGCTGAAGAGATGGCTCAGCAGTTAAGAGCACTGAATGTTCGTCCAGATGTCCTGAGGTCAATTCCCAATTCCCAGCAACCACATGGTGGCTCACAACCATCTGTAATGGGATCTGATGCCCTCTGCTGGTATGTCTGAAGACAGCTACAGTAAACATACATGAAATAAATCTGAAAGGAAGTAAGTAAGTAAGGAAGGAAGGAAGGAAGGAAGGAAGAAAAAGATGGAGGGAGAGAGGAAGGGAGGGAGGAAGGGAGGGAAGGAGGAAAGGAGGGAGGGAGGGAAGATCACAGCTCATGTTTCATTATCCCACCACAAATGTATTCTAATTTGCCAGTCAGGAACCATTGCAGAAAACAAGGCAACTAATTATTTTAATAGTCAGATGATTGTATCATCTTGGAATTTAATCAAAACAAATTAAAGGCCTGCAAACTCCTCTCTTGTGCCTGGCTTAAATTTTCCCTTTCAGATATTTCAACCCCGACCCCCTTAGCACTGCAATAGGCAAAGCCACTGTCCACCTGTGATACCAGAGACAAGCCTGGGTCTTGCATATCAAGGCCTCAGGAAGCTCTAAAGACTCCAGGTAAAAGGGGGACCACAGGGATGTTTAAAACAAGTAACCGCTGAACTGTTTCAGTGAGGCTGGAAGGGCCTGTGCTTGTAGCACACCAGCCTGGAGGACCTAAGGCCCAGACAAGGAGCAGAGGAAGTTAGAATCATCAAGGAAATTCCAAACTTCCGACAAAGGAATCAGCAGATACTTTAGCCAGGGGAGAGGGGAGTTGTTTTCTCAGAGTCTTCTGAGTATTTGTTATGAGAGAGTGGGGGCTTCCTCAGCTCAGAAGAATCTGAAGGAAGGACAGATTCCATTACCATGTGACTCCTGCTACTTCGTGGTGGGCATGGAACTTGGTACCCAGCATTTTATATATACATTCTCTCTTTTCATCCTCACAAAAGTATTCACTATAAACAGTAATCTAGCTGGGCAGCATTGGTGGTACACGCCTTTGATCCCAGCACTCGGGAGTCAGAGGCAGGCAAGAGCTCTGAATTTGAGGCCAGCCTAGTCTACAGAGCAAGTTCCAGGACAGCCAGAGCTACAAAGAGAACTGTCTCAAAAACAACAAAATCACCATCGACGTTATTGTTGTCATCATCCTCATTGTGTATGAGGATGTACTCACAAACTGTCTTTCTCTTCCTCCCTCCCTTCCTCTTCTTCCTCCTCCTGACCCCCCTCTCTCCCTCTCCCTTTCCCTCTTCCTCCCCTTGTTGATTTTACAGCTTTCTCTACATACTCCTGGGCATCCTGGAACTCACAACGTAGACCAGGCTGACTTCAATCTCAGATTCACCAGCTTCAGCCTCTCCAAGGCTGCTACCTCATTTAGCAAAGGAAGTATCCTGTTTTTAAATAGTTAGTGAGTGACAGTCCAGGAAACTGTCAGTGAAACATAGTGTAAGCATAGTGTTGTCCCCAATGTGGAACAAGCTTAACCATCTGGGGTTCAGTTGAGATTCCAGTCGCTTCCACCTATAACTCAAGAAAAACACCCTTGAACCCTCTAAGATGTCGGCCCGTGACTTCAGCAAACATTCGCTTAACGACAGATATATTCACTCCTTTACTTTGAAGTCATTATTACATAAAACATTAAATATTTAAACTCTTTGAATCAACTGACTTCATGAAATCCAACCATACGCCTGAATGCTACACTAATGTATCACAGGGGTGACCATCTGACAGTCTAATAACTACTGTATGTGAAATGAAATTCAAGGTAGCAGCCCTGGCTACGCTCAGCAGCAATCCTTAGGCTTTCTCAGGTCCACTCTGAGTTCTGGCCCCACCTCTCTCTCCTGAGGCCTTCAGGTTTCTCATGGATTGGATCTCTGTGGTTTTCCACTTACAGAGGCCATTCTTCCCTAGCCCGGGTCACTGACAGAGAGCTTGCCCGCCCACAAGAAGCCGCTCAGGACTTATCATTTTCTTGATTAACTTTCAGAGTCAGATCGCAAAATAAAAGGGTTCGCCGTGACATTTTCATACGTATGTCTCATTGGACTGCGCAAGTTCTAACTTGCCCCTCCCACAACCCGGTCTGTCACTTCTCCCCCATTGCTGACGCCTCCCCACAAATAGTCCTCCTGTTGTCTTGTCACATTCACACACACAGAGTTAGATCCAGAGTTTTGCACATGACACGGGATGTTTTCCATCCCCTCTGTGTCCCTCACTAACTCTGTCCCCCTTTACAACTTTTTCTACCTCTGTTTAGTTCCCCTTCTACTTTCATGTCATACTCATACAAGTGCATATATTTATATATATATAATATTTTATATATTTATATTATATTATATTTTTATTATATTTCTATTATATATATTTATATTTAGATTATATTATTTATATAATATATAAATATATTTTATATGTATATATTATATACATATAAATTATGTGTATAAATATATAAAATTTATATACATATAAATTATGTATATAAATATATAAATATATATAAATATATAAATATATATATTTATATACATAAAATATATGCACACACTTCACTTTGTGTAATCACAAAGGCGTGAACATCATTACCCCTTTCGGCAACGCTGGACTGAAAGGCATCCATCCGCTATAACCCTCTTGGAGTGGGCAAGCCTTTAAGTAGATTACTCCTTGCTTGTTATAGGCTGTTTTCTTATGGAGTGAGGATGGCTTTGGTCTCAGAGCAATCAGAGCCTTTGTGAACCTGACAATATGATCTTACCCAAGTGCTCTGATTAAGCCACACCTCATTTAGTCCTCTGAGCGACCCATCCACTGAGGCTCCATCGCTCCTTAAAGCGGCACCACGAGTGAATCCTGGAGTCACACAGGAAGCTCTTGGTACACCAGTCCCACCAGAACCCTGAGACAACTAAGTACCATCCCAGCCTCACTTCCCAAAATAAAATCACTATGAAATCAAGCTCCCCTTTTCTCTCTTGTCAGCACATTTGGGGAGCAGGGAGGTGGCCAGAAATAGAAGGTTGGCATAAAATTTTTTATTTTAATTTTTAACATTGACTTGGGGCAAAAGGCCAGGTGTTCTGCCAATGCAAACTGGATAATATTGCCGTGTTAGCAGAATTCCAACCTTGGCGAAGAAGGAAGATCTAAAATGTACGTTAAGAGGCCAGCAACTCCGGGTGTGTTGAATTCTCGGGGTTGGTCCTCTGCAAGAGGAAAGAGGCAAGTTTCCCACGTGAGCGGAGAGAGTGTGAGTCAAAGACTATTTCAGTACAGGATCCTATTTCAACCTTGTTGTCCATCTGTTTGCTGGGAATGTAAAGTTGCCCGGTTCCAAGTTAGAAAGCGGGATGAAATCATCCCCTAAAGCTGCAATAAGCAAGAGCCTTGAAAAACGGCCCACAGAGGTTACATAACACGGCCATGAAGTAAGAGGCCGGGTCACACCTGCTTATCTGGCAGGTCATCCCTAAGGGCCTAATCTTCATCCCAGGCAGGTGAGCTCAGGGATCCAGATAAACAAAGACTGCTGGAAAATTCCTTCTTCTTCTTCTTCTTCTTCTTCTTCTTCTTCTTCTTCTTCTTCTTCTTCTTCTTCTTCTTCTTCTTCTTCTTCTTCTTCTTCTTCTTCCTTCTTCTTCTTCTTCCTTCTTCTTCCTTCTTCTTCCTTCTTCTTCCTTCTTCTTCTTCTTCTTCTTCTTCTTCTTCTTCTTCTTCTTCTTCTTCTTCCTTCTCCTTCCTTCTCCTTCCTTCTCCTTCCTTCTCCTTCCTTCTCCTTCCTTCTCCTTCCTTCTCCTTCCTTCTCCTTCATTCTCCTTCCTTCTCCTACTCCTCCTCCTCCTCCTCCCCTTCCTTCTCCTTCTCCTTCCTTCTCCTTCTCCTCCTCCTCCTCCTTCTCCTCCTTCTCCTCCTTCTCCTCCTTCTCCTCCTTCTCCTCCTCCTCCTCCTTTTTCCTGGTAAATGGAGGAGAAAAAAATAAACCAAACAAGAGCCTCTTTCAAGCTGAGGAATTCGTCCCCACCACGCACTGAAGTGTCCGGGGAGCACACGACAGAGCCACTTGGGGGAATGAAAATGCAGAAAGCTGGTGTGTTCAGGGCTATTGGCATGAACTCAGAATCCAATTTTAACAGTAAAGAAAATTCCAAGGTCATAATTATAATTTCATCTGTGTTTTAGGCCAAATGATCCTTTATAGTTTGGCGAGAGACATAAACTGAAGGAACAGTGGCATTTGTGTGATGTGATGAAGTCCAGTTTTACACAAATGACCTGCAAACACACTTTTATTATATTTACAAGTTAGGGCCACTATGGAAAAAAAAAAAGGTCACAATCCCTCCCCCTTGAGGTTTGTTTGTCTTGTTTTGTTTTGTTTTTTCCCTTTACGACTGCAGGAGAAGATAGGAAGTATACTTTAGGGGCCACGAATGGATGCCCAACTCCAAAGGGCCCTAAGTAAACTGCACCCAATACAAGCAAAGGTATTCATTTGTAGGAAGCAGGGCTTGTTGGGAAAGGATGCCCAACACTAGAAAGAGGCAGTGAGCAGTAGATTTGGAGCGGTGTGGGGGGGGGGGGGGTTGTTATTCACTTCCTGTGGACAAAAATAGCCTAGAGAATTGCTGTTATAGTCCAAGAGAAAAGTCAGACAAACTCCCATAGAAAATGGTGTCTTCTGAGCAGGTGTGTGTGTGTGTGTGTGTGTGTGATCGGCTCTTGCAAGTGTGTGCAGACAGTTGGGTGATAAGGAGTGAGTTGGAAGAATGATTTGCTACAGTATGCTTGGCCAGTAAGTAGGAGAGTCAGCCTTAGATTTCTTCATGGCCCAGACTACCCAGAAAGGGTGGCAGGCAAACCATATGACCAAATGAGGAGACAAAGGTATGGCATACTCATGTGATTTCAGCACTCAGGAGGCCGAAGCATGAGGATTGAAAGTTCAAATCTACCCTGGCTACTTAGCAAGGCTTCTCAAAACCAGATAAAGCAATAAGTACTCACCCAGCATGTGCTAAGTCTTGCTGTGATCCTCACCGCCCTACCCCCTCTACTCCAATGATGGATAGCACCTTCCAATCTCATGGTAGCCACATTTGAATGATGTGAAATTGTTTTGGCCTCTTAACGCTGATTGGCCCCAGCATGGGTGCCTGTCTGACGCATTTGAATTCAGGGACAGTTAATCTCAGCGTATGGCAGAAACCATGCAGCAGCTATGTATCACCATCTACACGTCTACAGACTCAGCAGAGACAGGCAAAGAGCAATGAGGCAGATGTGCGAGCGAGGAGGCAAGCCAGTGGAAAGAGTCAGAGCGTTCTGGTTCTTGGTTCCAGCTCCTTCTGGAAGCCATCTGCATTCCTTTCAGCTCCACAAGACGCTCCGTCCTTGTAGTAAATCATGCTTTTTTTGTTAAAGCCTGTTTGAATTTATTTCAGTCATTTAAAATGGGAGCCACCCTGTGTGAACCATAGAACCATAAAGCAAATCAGAGTTGTGCTGCAAAAAAGAATACACAGACTTCTGAATCTGGTAGGTCCAACCTAGTCTCCCTCAAGATGGGCTGTCTAGTCTAGAGTTTCCTGGGCTGTTGGGCCCTTGGTTCCTGGCCTGTTAAATGCCATGCATAAGAGTGGATATTGGAAACGCATTCATAGGGTCCCTGGCACACTGCAAGCTGAGTTGTGATTTCTAGAACTCAGAGGGGGAGTCACATGACCACAGCAGTGGTACACGGCAGTAGAACACTTCCCCCCAAGGACTTCAGCCTGTGGCCAGCAAGAATGAGAGAGAACTGCTTCAAGAATACGTTCAAGTCCAAATTTCATCTGCTCCCTTCAAGAGGGCCATTTAGTCACCGGTAGTTGAATTTAAAGTAACCCCCACCTAGTAATTTAAATATTCTCTGGGAAACCTGTCCCTCTCCCTCCTTTTCTCTTTGACTTCTCATTCCTGTCTTGTGTGACCCTGGAAGGTCAGTGGGTTTGCTGCCCTAACCACTGCACATCCCTTCCAGGGATCTATAAATAAAGCCTTTGCATTCTCCTTCTACTCTGGTACTGTGGCCCTTAATCTGTGACCCCTATCAGAAGCACCAGGGGCCACCTAACAGTGGGCAAGATGGCAGAGAGACAGGTTGGATGCCAGTGAGATTAAGAGCCTCGGGCATTTGTCAGCATAAACAAGTGTCTCACATGAGGAACTCTCTGGTTCCAGGCTGAACGACTGGGCAGTAAGCCAAGCTGATGCCAGGTAGATCAGTTATCCCATGGTGGACACACTAAGCATAAGCACCCATCTCTTCTTTGCTTCCTGTCTGGGCGAGGCTGCTTTGCTGTTCCAGTGCTGGAATCCCAGGCATACTGCTACAGGCATCTTGACAGGATGAGAAATTAAAACTTCTGAATCCATAAAAGATGTCTCTTTTAAGTTCTTCTTTGTGTTGAATGATCCTCTTCATTAAATATTTGCTTTAAATTCATATACGAATTTAATGTGCTGGGATGCAAGACACTCTCCATCTCCCTCCGCCAAGTCCTCCCCTGTCATCCTCCCTATTTGTCCTTCCAAATTTCCCTCCCCATTTCATGTGCTTTTTTACAAATTTAACACCTACTGAGTCCATTCAGTGCTCTCTGTATATGCATGGGTTTGGAATCAATGCCTTCCTGCAGCGGGAGTTCTCTTTAAAATTTTTGAATTTAATGTTTTTGTGTTTATTTACTCATGGGGGTGGGGGTGAATACCATTGCCTAGGTGTGGAAGTCAGAGGCCAACTTGCAGGAGTTTAGGGTCTAGGGATCTATCTTAGGTTGTCAGACCCGATGGCAAGTGCCTTTACCCACTGAGCTGTCTTCCTGAGGTAGCTGTTGCAAGAGCGGGGAATTTGAAGCAAACCCAAGCCTCATGTTTTTATCTCTTTCCATACAGCCCTTTTGCTTTTGCATGAATTTAAGTAGTGTGTGGCTTCCTAACAGCCCTGCCTCCCAACACCGCCAAGACAGTCCCAGCATGGGTTTAGGAGGAGTCAAACCAAATTCAAATTGTACAAGCACTTACTCTACTGTATTTTGTGGTTTTTCTTTTTTGTTTGTTTGTTTTTTGAGACAGGGTTTCTCTGTATAGCCTTGGCTGTCCTGGAACTCACTCTATAGACCAGGCTGGCCTCAAACTCAGAAATCCGCCTGTCTCTGCCTCCCGAGTGCTAGGATCAAAGGCGTGCGCCACCACTGCCCGCCACTCTACTGTATTTTACTTCCTGATTGCTTGCATTTTTCCCACAATGAACTGAAAATGTGTCTGTCATTTCTACACTTGTGTTTCATACAGAAAGCTTTCCATAAATGACAACTCAGCATGATGCAAGATTGGGGGAAGAAAGCACAGAGCTCTTAGAAACACTAATAAACAGAGACCAGAGGATGAAAGGGAGCAGCCAGAGCAGTAGGTAGAAAGCAAGCTTGGGAGAGCAGGGGGAAGGAGCTGGGGGTGGGGGAGCAGGGAGGGGTTCTAGAGCTGAATGCTGGTGAGAGCTCAAACAAAGCAAAGTACAGAAGGCCTCTCTCGGGACTGGTGAGAGCAAAAGTCAATACTGACTTCAGGAGGGAAAGGGTCAGGTGTGATGGCATACATATTTGACCTCAGTACTGAAAGAGGCAGAGACAGACAGAACACTGGGCCCTAGCCTAGCCTACTTAGCAAGTTCTAAGCCAATGAGAGATCTTCTCTTTAAAAATAAAAAATAGAAGAGGAAGAAGAGAAAGAAGAAGGAGGAGGAGGAAGAGGAAGAAGAGGAAGAAGAAGGAGGAGGAGGAAGAGGAAGAAGAGGAAGAAGAAGGAGGAGGAGGAAGAGGAAGAAGAGGAAGAGGAGGAAGGAAGGAAGAAGAGAAGGAAGAGGAGGAAGAAGAAGAGGAAAAAGCAGCATCAGCTTTCAGGAGCCATGCAGGTCCTTGGGCCCGGGACAAAATGAAGCCCCATCATCTAGACAGAAGGAACTCACGGATGACAGTTTATAGAAGTCTGGATCTTGCTTGGCAGGGATATGACATTGGCCAAGGACAAGGAAGTGGCCTTCAGGCAAGAATCTGACATTAGGCTAGAACAAAGAAGTAATTTCAGGCAAGAATCTAAAGTTTAGGCTAGAACAAGGAAGTAGGCTCCAGACATGAAAATGACTCTTGGTTAGGACAGGAAGTAGGCTCAAGATATTTTGGTCATCCTGATAAGCCCTTAGAAACAGTGATCAAGGGAGTGTTCATGGATCTTTTTTTATTGCCTTGCTTGTTCTTTGACTATTTGCATCTATTGTATTGCTAGTTCTTCAACCTAGAACTGACCTTAATACTTGCATGTAATTAAAATGGTATAAAAGCAAAAAGGAGGAGGGGGATGGGATAGGGGGTTTTTAGGGAGGGGAAATGGGGAAAGGGGATGACATCTGAAATGTAAATAAATAAAATATCCAATAAAAATAAAATTAAATTAAAAAAAAAATAGAAGTCTGGATCTGAAACCTTGCCCCCGGGAGCAGTGGCTAGAACCTCAGGATCCTCATTCTTAGATATGATGAACCACCATGTCCAGTGGCAGCTGGCCTCCCAAGACAGGGAGTTTACCCAAAGCATCCTGTCTCACCTCTGACAGCAGAGGCAGTAGAGTGGTAGGCACTGCTTCACCTTCACCTCCCATGATGGAACAGCTGCAGCCCACACTTAGGAATGCCCATAACGTCTGCACTACATTTCTCTGCGGTCTGTTTCAGAGTAGCATCAGCTGGGGCCTTGTGGAGACACTCCAGCACTTTGGCTACCACCTGGCCTGGTATCCAGACCAATGTGGTTTGACTGGCTCCTTGGACCAGTTGATCCACTTTTTGATTGATGTCATATTCCTTGAGGACATTGCCTGCTGGATTGGCTAGCAGCCCTGAATTTACATATAAGGCCCCCATCCCGAGAAAGCTCTAGCTCCTGTTCTGAGGGCAAAGTTTGTGGTACAAAAATTCTTCAGCTCAGGATGCCTGAGGGACCCCACAGAGGCTGTGGTGGTTTGGGAGAGAATGGCCCGAATAGGCTCATACATTTGAGTGCTTGGTCCCCAGTTGGTGAAACTGTTTGGAAAGGGTTGGAAGATGCAGCCTAATTGTCAGAGGTGCAGTCTTGTTGTAGGAGGTGAGTCACTGGGAGCCCACACCCTTCCTAGTTAGCTCAATCTGTCTCTGGCCTGTAAATCAGATGTAAGCACACAGCTCTCAGCTCCAGCACCATGCCTGCCTGCCTGCTGCCATGCTCTCTGCCATGATGGTCATGGACTCTGACCCTCTGGAACTGTGAGCCCCCAAATTAAAATTTTATTTTATGAGTTGTCTTCGTCATGATGTCACATCTTAATAAGAGAAAAATAACTAAGACAGAGTCCTAGTCTAGATACCTACCTGAGCTTCAGGCAAAACTTCTCCCCACACATCTCTCTGGCAGATGTCCCCATGGTCTCAATATTACAAAATACTTGAACTCCAACGCCCCCCCCCCCCCTCTATGTTTCTTTCCTGCCAACTATGCCCTCCTTACTGAGGTAAGAGTATGTGTCAAAAGTACCATTATTAACTTGACACAGGTGAGAGACATCTGAGAAAAAAGCCTCAATTAAGGGGTTTCTTAGCTCAGATTGGCCTGTGGTCGTGTCTGTGGGGGATTGTCTAGATTATTAATTGACACAGGAAGGCCTACTATGGGTAGCTCCATCCCTAAGCAGGTAGTCCTATAAGACAGCTAGCTAAGCATCTGCCAGAGAGTGATCCAGTGAGCAAGAGAGCAGGCAAGCTTTTCCCATTGCTCCCACCTGCAGATTCCTGCCTTCCCTCAGAAATGGACTGTGGTCCAGGAGAAGTAAACAGAAACAAACCATTTCTCCTCAAAGATGCTTTTGCTCAAATTAAAGTAAAATGCCTTCTGAGTCAAGCTCGGTATGGGGTGGGGAGGCAGACACCAGCCTGCTGCCATCGCCACTCACCAACTGTGTTTGGGAGATGCCTGAGAAATGACACAGATCTCTTAATGACAACCGAGGCAAACTTTGCACAAACTATCAGAGCCACCAGGAGAATATAGTGTATACAGAAACTAGTGCTTCTCAGATGTCACATAAAGTATTAGTGAAACAAGTCCCCCTCCATTCTTTCTCTATACCCACAGAAATACAGTGTCTCACACGTGCACATGCATCACCAGTCATTGCAAAGGCTTTGGGGCAGACTAATAGGAAACCATGCCATACTATCAATGAGATGCCAAGGCAAAGCCAGAGCATCCACACTGCTGGCAATACCTGATGAACTGCAGAGCTGGGCCACTTCCCATATCCTCAGGCTCTCCATCCCGTGTCCCTACCAGAGCCCTACTTCTATCTTATTATCATGTCGTCTGCCTTTCTCTGTTTATATGCATAGTAGGATTACATATATTGCATTATCACACATAAATTATGGGCTATACAGTCATTAGATGGACTTCTTCACATTACACAATACCTTTCATGTCAATCATATACTCTTACTATCCCCAAGGATACTCTGACATTGACCAACACTAGCTTATTACAGACACTCATAGTGATGGGTGGTCCCTTCTCTAGCACAGGGAAGGAGAAACAGGTAGTTTCAACGGGATTGAGTCTTTCAGAGTGAGTATATTCACAGTGTATCCATGGGGGGCGGGAAGAATGTGCTTCAGTTCTTACCAGTGAACCTGGAGAGATAAAGCAGCTGGAGACTTGCTGGGGAGTCTTGCTCTAAATGAGGCATTTACGGAATAGCATGTGCTCATTTCGTGTTTCTGCCTCTGGACAGGAAAGAGGAAAATTGCTGTCAATTGGTATAATTGATAGCCTGCGAAATTAAACTCAGTTTTGATTCATCGTGGAGAGTCCTAAGATATGCAAGCACTGACTTTGTAGATAGAAAAACCTAGATCTGTCCTTGTCTCCTTCAAGTAGCTCAGCTACAGTTTGTCACTGACAGACTGTAGCTACCTTCTTCCGGTTCCCCACTGTCAAGGTCCTTGCTGTCTCCAGAAGGGCCACTGAACCTGGCAGAGGGGAGAGAAACATATAGGCTCACTCAGTTCCTCAGACATGAGAGCGAATTGCAGTCTTAGTGCTCCGCCACTGTGACACTTTCTAAGCCTTAGAATCTGTCAGTGGTCACATTAGCACTGAAGTCCCCCTGACTGAAATAGCTAAACATGCCTTGTTTTAAATTAGTCCCCTGTGCCTTGATCCCAGCACTAGTCTCTGTAGCTCCAGAAACAGAATGTGAACCACAAGGGAATCAGAAAAAAAAAAAAAAGCCCTTCCTCACAGTGAACAGTCACAAAGAAGACAGCAAAAATCGGGAGCCCGCCTTCTCCATGCAGCAGCTGTGCATCAGTTGCTCTCATATCTGAAGGTCCTGAGTCTGAACCTCAGATGGGAAGCTACGACCCTCTTCGTTGGGGCTGAAGGCAGGGCTCAGTGAGTGAAAGCACTTCTCTACAAGCATGTAGACTTTGGATCACCAGCACCCACAGAGAATGCCAAGCATGGCTACACACACCTGTAACCTCAGCATTGTGAAGCAGAGACAGGTAGATCCAAGAACTCATTGGCTGGGCAGCCTATCCTAAATGGCAAAAAATCCCATTTCAAAAAGAGACCCTGTCTCAAGGCAATAAGGAGGGAGCAGTAGAGGAAGGCACTCCATATCCTGCTCTTGTCTCTGGTGCATGCACACATGGATGGAAGCACACTCGTGAGCATCACACACACACACACACACACACACACACACACATCACACATACATTAGGGCAGTGGGTTGGTCACTCATCAGAATCACGTGGGATGCTTTTAAAGAATGATACTTGCTGGAGACTATACCAAACAATTCAGAACTTCTGGAACTGGTATCCAGACAGCAGTATTTTCAAATGGAGTCCCCAGATGATGTTAACGCATACCAAAGGTTCATTAAGAATTAGATTTAGCTAATCATAACAGAAAATAGTGCCTTAAGAGGAAAGGCTTTTCTCTCTCTCATATAAATGTTTTAGGTCTGTGCATAACTGGGTGTGACACAGCTCTCTGGACTCCAGGACCTCAGCATATTCTGTCTTCCTGATCTACTGCCTTCATGTCAGGCTTCTAAGCCTCAAGAGCACCTCATGGTCTTGAATGCTGAACTCCAGCCATCACATCTCAGGACCAGGGAAAGAGGAAGGGGACAGGAGGTCATGATACACAGTCTATTCTAGAAGAACTCACTTCAGGCGTCTCATTGGAACACCACACCACACTTCTACTTACATCTAAATGGCTGGATCTGAATCATCCAGCCACATCTAGTTACAAAGGAAGTTGGGGAGTATGCCTGTAACTAATGTACTAGTAACTTTTCTCATCACTGTGATCATATAACCAAACGAGAAGCAAGTTAAAGGAGGAAGGCTTTATTTTGGCTCGTGGATTGAGGGTCCAGGGCAACATGGCAGCTAAGGCATACCGGTGATGGTGCTCATAGCTACAACAGCAGGAGCATGACGCCACTCAGACCAAGAAGCTGAGCAGGGAGAGGAAGCGGGGTCAGGGTAGGGTAGGTATGCCAAAGCCTGTTCCCCAGTAACCTACTTCTTCCAGGTGGGTCATGCCTCCTGATTTCCACATCCTCCCAAAACATCAGCAACGGGGGACCAAATGGTCAAGCACATGAGCCTATGGTTTTCCCTGGACCATAACTACCAGTCTGAAGGTCTGTGGCTAAAGACGAGTTGAAAGTGAAAGGCAGGATGTTAGGAAGTATTAGTCAGTCAGAGACACTGATGAGGAAATCTGCACTGTAGTTCAGGCCGTCTCCAAGCTTCTTCTTTTGCTTAAATCAATCAATCACTCTCTCTCTCTCTCTCTCTCTCTCTCTCTCTCTCTCTCTCTCTCTCTCTCTCTCTGTGTGTGTGTGTGTGTGTGTGTGTGTGTGTGTGTGTGTGTGCACGATATACATTAATTGTGCACATTCATGAGGTTCAGTGTAAAATTCAGCACTTGCATATAGAAATGTCTGGGTCAAATCAGAGGAATGGATAAAACCTCTTCTTGTTATTTATGCAATTAGAACCTTCAAACTCCTCTCTGTGGCTGCCTATATAATAGGCTACTGTGAACTGTAGTCCTCCTCGTGCTAGTGAGCAACAGAGCTTACTCTTCCCACCTAGCTAGGCTTTGGATTGATTAGCCAGTCTCCCTTTATCTAGCCTATCCTGTCACTCTGGACATTCCCACACTGGGACCATTTTCCCAACCTGGTGCTAGAGAGAACACTTGTATGACATGTGACATGACATTCCAAAAGGCCACACTTGCTTTCTGCAAGACCTGGACGTGCTGACAGCACAGATCCACATTCACTAGCAGGTTCTCTTGTCAGGGAGATAAAGAAGCTGTCACTTTTGAAACAATCGCCCAATTTTCGTTGTGGGAAAAACTCTGTTACAGAATGCTTGTCCAGAACACCTGATGCTCTGGGTTTCATCCCAGCTTCACAGGAGTAAATAAACCAATTTTTCTTCTATGTATTTAGCACTGAAGTCCTTCTTACATGACCTTCATTCTTGTATGACCAAGCAGCTAAAGAAGATGCTTTTTCAATAACGGCAGAGCCATCTCACACAGGAAGTACCTGACTACAAGTTTCCTAGTTAATGTCCCACACTTAAATAGCTTCCCTTGAAGTTCTCAGTGCCTCTCAACGCACTTGGGCCACAGCACAGAGTCCTCTGTCACAGCACTTCTATTACAAAGCAGCTGATTTCCAAATCTCCCTCCCCCCTTGGCTGCTTTAGGGAAGGTACACAATTGCCCCTCGGCAAGGATGGCAGTGTTTAGAAGGTAAACTACCAAACATAACCCATACCCACCACTCCTAGTTAATACTTGACAGAAATGATTGTCTCCTCACGAGACCTTTAAAAACTAGTATGAGCTGGATGGTGTTCCTCTCGGTGCACATTCTAACCGCACCTTCCAAGAGCTTCGGAATTTGACCATCTTTCAAGAGAGGTAATGGAATGTGGTAAGAACATGGGGGTTGTCCGCCATCTACAAACCAAGAGGAGAGGCCTCAAAAGAAGTTAAGCCAGCTGATACTTTCAGCCTGCACCTGAAGATGGCACCACTGTGAAAAACAAATCTGTTGGTTCATCCCTTCAGTGCTTGCTATGGCAATCCTGGAAAACATAAAGAGTGGGTATTTCACACAGCACAACTTTTAGCACTGGAAAGGAGCGGCACCGGAATCATAGTGGTCAGCACCTCCTTTGCCAGAAGGCACGTCTGGACCCATTCAAAAGAAAGAATCTTTATATAGCTCCCTGGCACTAAAAACATGGAGAAAATGATGACTTGGCCAACAAATTTAAGTAGTATTAAATTGTAGCACAAAGCACAAAGAAAATATTTATATATCAAACTGATATAAATGAATTTGAATAGAGAGTTGACCAAGTACCCATATGGAGAAACCCCAAATAGTTCGTGTGAACTGATGCCCTACTGTTAAGGAAGTGGAGGGTAACACCCATTCCGTACATGGCACACAGTGACTTCCTTCTATGAGTTCAAGAAGGGAAGGGAAGAAAAGTAGCTTTCCTAGTGGAAAAAACCAACAAATACTGTCTCTGCCCAGTGACCAAAGCTAAGCTCTGTACTGTAAGTCATCTTTCAGCCTGAAACCCAGGCACGACAGGACAAGACTGGCCCTCTACTTCGGTGGTCTTTCCTCCTAGGAACTTGTAAACTGGACCTGAACATGAGAAAAACAAACAAATCTCCGATTCCAACCGAGGAACAACCTAAAAATACTTTTCCAAACTGCCAAGGTCATCAAAACCAAGGAAAGGCTGAGAAGCTCAGTCAAGAGCAACTTAAGAAGAGATGAGTAAATGCAATGTGCTGTCCTGGATCCTGAGACGGGAAACGGATATTAGGTAAGCACTCAGGAAGTCTGAATCAAGTATAGATGTCAGTTTATTTAAAAGATACATTTACCACACTCATGAGGGCTGTTGACAATGGATGGGGGAGGCCGCTCATGTGTGGTGGGAAAGATGTAAGGTGTTTCTGTGCCTTCCACCAATTTGCCTGTGACCCTAGTATATTTTTTTTCAAAATATCTATAAAATGAAAATATGCTAATAATAATTTACTCCATTGAAGTGGAAACCTGAGGGTTCTTCGGAGAGTCCGTTGTGTTGGATGGTGTTTTGCTGGGGCAAACACATGAAGGGGTGTTTTCCTGAAGTGGACACAGAAGGAAGACTAAGGCAGATTCGGGAAGGAACATTTGGCTGAAGCAGACATGGGAGAGAAGATGCTCTGCTGAAGCGAGCACGTGAAAGGGCACGTGATGAAGGAGTCTTTGCTAACAACACACATGTATTGGTCCGCCTTACACTGCATAGTTGAGCTCCATTTGTCAGGACTCCATAGAGAGAAACCAAAAAACTTCTGGTGGTGTGCTGCAGTTTCTTGCCACCTCTGCAGACTCAGGCTGATTGGATGTACATACTGAGGCAAGACACATGGAGGACATGTGATGTTTGGAAGGCATAAATAGGACACCACGGGGTGAGGGAGACAGAGCTTGGCTTGCTTATAGAGCTAGCTGTGCAATCAGTGTGGGTCTCTCTTTTTGCTGATCTTCGCTTTTCTGTAAGAGGCACAGCTGAGTACTTCTCGTGTTCCTGTTGGTCTCTCCTGCTGACTCAAGCCGAGGCTGAGGCCTGCCTGTCTCTACTAGATCGTGTCACTGCTGCTGATTTGTGTTTGCTATCCCGACTCTACCAAACTGAACTGCTGGTATATCCGTGAAGTGTTTGCAAATGGATCAAGCTGCCACTGCCTGCTAACCTGTGGACTGAACTGCCAGTTTCCAGACAACACAGACGGGAGTTGCTCCAGAGAACCTTTCTAAACAGGTCCACTTCTCCCACCCACCCCACCCCCCACCCCCCCCCCACCCCCCACCCCCCCGCTCCCCCCATATCCTTTCTTTTCCACTACCTCTGGTGGGTGGTGAGCTTCAAAGAAGGTTAAAGTGTTTAAGAACCATCATTAAAAATAAGATTTGAAAAAAAATTAAGTTACACTCCATAATTATACTCCAAAGAATTGCTGTCTGTGTGTTTGTGTCTTGAGACAGTCTCATGTAGCCCAAGTTATCTTTTACCTCACTTTGTAGCTAAGCATGTCCAAGTTCTGGGGTTACAGGCATGCAACCACTATTCTTGGTTCCCACCTAGATTCTCAAGGAGTCTCTTTGCTTCGCCATTTACAGTGTCCCCAGAGGTGGCTATAGCGCAGGCTGATGCCACTGGGGAGCTCACTGATGTGCACATGGCAGAACTGAAATAAGTCCCATTGGAGTCATCTGCTGGAACATTTGGTACTTTGTAGGGCTGAAACTATAGGGGACCAGACAGGAAAGTTACCGACTCCAACTGGCCACCAGTTCAGAAACATTCTCTTGTAGACTCACCTCTGTCCAGAGTCACCCCTGAGCCTCCCAGGCTGAGTAATTACTCTCTCAGTATCTTAAACTTAATGGGACTTAGGGATGCTGACTCATACTAGCAGAAGTGAGTGGATACAACACAACAAAACAGGATGCCAGGCTGTCGGGCAAACCCAACAGGCTGAGCCAGACCGGGTGAGGCCTGAGAATGTACACTGCAGCAAGGGATCCATTGCTGCTGCCCCATGAGACCCACACGTTAAATAGCCTCAGTCTAGACCAGCTATACGGCAATCGTGAGAAGCAGAGCTTATTGTTGTGTCTGAATCTGGTCCTAGAAGAAGCTGACCACGTGACTGCACAACAAATCAGGCTCTGGCTGCATCTATCTGCATACTAGAAATAAACCCATGGACTGCCCGCCCACGGTGGCTTCAGCAGTGGGTATAACAGCCCAGCGAGCACAGCTACCCTGTACTGGAGTGCGACTAGCTTGACCTGTTGTCTGTGTCCCTGGCTTGTTTACCCGATTTCATCATCTGACCTGTTGGGCCATGCAAAGACTCACGAGAAGAGATTCAAAGCTTATTAAAAACAAGACCACTACCTGAAAGCTATACCCATCGGAGGAAAGCAAGGCATAGCTTTACCTACAGCCCGGGAATGAGCATGTTTCTATCTGATGTGCTCAGAACAGAAAGAACTCTGGATCTGGTGTCATTGGTTCAGCGATGCTCAGGAAAGGGGGAACTGACAACTCAAAAAGCCCCACATGCAGAAGCATTACAGAGGAAGTCTTCTTTGAAAGCAAATTCCAGGGCATCATTTGTAGTGCCCAACCCTCGACTACTCTTATGGAGGGTGAGGAGGTCTGACTTAGCAGGCTGCAGCTGGGCTTACACATTAACACTTTAAGCCCAAACACCAACTGATTTTGAGATGAGCTGTAAGTCCGATTATCTACAATGGTTTTCAATCCTGGCCCACATTAGAAGTATCTGAGACTAGGAGGAAGTGCAGGTGGGAAGTGTCCTTATATGTGCACCTAACCCCAACCATCCGTTCCCCAATACCAATGGGATCAGAACATCAGTGGGTGAGATTCGGGCAGAAATGTTTTCTGGAGCTTCCTGGGTGTTTTGCTGCTTAGTGTCTCCAGGTGGTGTTATTTTTCTGCGTTGTTAGGCATCGAGACTCTTAACATTCCTCCTGGGAGATTCAGATTTAGGTCTGGGGCAAGGTCCATGACATGCACATGTGTTTAGCAAACGCTGTCTGTAGGTGACTCTCATCTGATGTTTGAGAACTGTACATGTCTTACCTTGCTGACTCAGAAGCTGATCTTTGGAAAGGCCGGCAGTGTTCTCACCACACCCCCAATCTAAGACGCCCCAGCCCTGTTTTGGAGAATCTAAGCTTAAAGGGAAGAATGTCCTGTCTAATGCTGCACACCAGTGAAACCCAATGCTTTACCGCTGAGCCCCTGCAACCCCACGCTTACAACTAATATAACAAACTATTTCCCCCATATTTAAATACTGCAAACAGTCACTCAGCACTATCTGCCAGGCAAGTGCTCTATACGAAGCTGATAGAATAAATAACTTAAGGTTTGCAACAATGGGATAAACAGGGATCATGTGAGATGTTAACTTTGTAGACAAGGAAACTGAGGCACAACAGTGAGTACACATTGCCTCTTAAACCATCCTTTACCTGAAGGACGAATTTAACCCCCACCAGGGAAGATAGAGCCCCACTAGTCCCATAACCTTGAGAGGGAGCAGAAGTTAAAGGGCTGGCCACATGTTACTGGCTGTCTGAAAAGCAAGCACCGAACAGATTAAGAAAGTTAATGCTTGCTGGGTCGTGGTGGCACATGCCTTTAAT
Organism: Arvicanthis niloticus; assembly: GCF_011762505.2. Classification (NCBI taxonomy): domain Eukaryota; kingdom Metazoa; phylum Chordata; class Mammalia; order Rodentia; family Muridae; genus Arvicanthis; species Arvicanthis niloticus. The sequence continues at coordinate 16,249,610 of NC_047665.1, forward strand.
CCCAGCATTTGGGAGGTGGAGGCAGGTAGATCTCTGAGTTCCAGGCCAGCCTGAACTACAGAGTGAGTTTATCTACATAGTGGGACCCTGTCTTGAAGAAGGAAGGAAGGGAGAGAGGGAAGAGACAGAGGGGGAGAGAGAGAGAGAGAGAGAAAGCTAATGTTTGTTCTATTTCTACCAAGTGCTTCACTCCAACCTATATTATTTCAGGTAATCACTTAACCCCTATCGTCATGGACACACGATACCACTTTCCACAGTGGCAGAAAGAACTACACTGATAAATAGCACTGTTTAAGGGGGAGGGAATTAGGCAAGCCAACGGTGTCTTCCATGTGGATTTGGTAGGCTAGAAACTGAAGAAAGCTGGTTGTGGGTGCATGTTGAGGCAAGAGGAGCCTGGGAAGTGGCTAGGGATAACTAGGGAAGGAGTCTTGAAGGAGGGAAGCTGTGAGTGTTATTGAACCTAGGACTCACAGGCAGTATTCAGTTACCAAACCCCAACAAGCCAATTAAAAGAGCCAAACTAATCATGGAAATGTGGTCACAAGGGGAACAGGGACAAGGACATCTAGCAGAACCCCAAAGTCTGTTTTGGGGGGTTCCTAATATAAGACTGAAGTTCTAAACAGTCCTCCTTTGAGTGTGGTCGTCCTGAGCTTCAGTCTTGCCCTGTACGATGGTCTGAGACATTCTTAGAATTGTGTGACATCTCTTCCTCAGGGACAATCTTCTCCCTCTGGCTTGCACCTTTTCTTTCTCCCAGCATGAAATTCCTAAGAAAACTTATTTCTTTGGGGTCCATTGTTTCTCTAGTCTGATAGTCAGACGGAGGGAGATAAGTGTGTCCTTTAGAATTCCTTCACGGCTGCAAGGCCAGGTGGAGGAGATCTTTGACTCACAAGGGGCTGCCCAAGGTCTGAGAAAACGATAAGCATCTCCTTCAGACAAACTTCTTCCTCAAGGGGAATCTCAACAAGTCAGAGCTTATCGATGAGGTCCACCCACTTTCAGGAACGGCAGAACACTCGCTGCCTTTAGAGAAAACCTGACCTCTCCAGCTAATGCAGGGAACCAGAACAGTAATCCCTTTGTTCTGCTCCTGTCTGAGCTCTTCTTCCTGGGTACTGAATGGTACAGGAGGAAGGAGGAGGTTGCCAACCCAACTCTTTTTTTTTTGGGGGGGGGGTTGGTTTTTCAAGACAGGGTTTCTCTGTGTAGCCCTGGTTGTCCTGGAACTCACTCTGTAGACCAGGCTGGCCTCAAACTCAGAAATCCACCTGCCTCTGCCTCCCAAGTGCTGAAATTAAAGGCATACACCACCAATGCCTGGCTTTTCTTTCTTTCTTTTCTTTTTTTTTTTTTTCTTTTTTGACCAACCCAAGTCTTTAACTCCAAAGCACTTCAAACATTTGGCCAGTAGCCTCAAGCCTCTGTCTTCAGGGAAAACACTGATAAAAGGCCGCTGAAAGCTACCTGCTCCCTATCTCTATCTGATGAGTGCCATCAAACAGACCCTCTCTCTACCTAAGAGAAGCCACATTTCAGATCTGCCTTAAAGAAACCTACCTACCTGCGTTCCAGCATTCCTAAGGTTGGATGCTATTTGTCAGATACAACCATGGTTAACTCAGCTGCCAACTTGATGAGATCAAGAACCATTCGGTTCCTGGGTATGGCTTTGAGGGGTGGTCTTGATTCGGTTAATTGAAGGGGCAAGATCCCCCAACTGTGGATGGAACTATTCCCTGGCCTAGAATTTTGAGGTGTATAAAAAGGAGAAACTGATACCCGTCACTCCCTGCTTCTTTACTGAAGATGTGATGTAACCAGCAGCCTCAAGTTCTGCCTGCCTCGACTTCCCTGCTTAACTGAAGCAGGGATGGAGATACTCAAGTCTTGTGAGAGATGGGTAAGGTAGGCAAGTGTGAATGAACCGGGAGCCACCATAAAGTTTCTTTTATCACAGTAACAAGAAAAGAAATAACACATTAGACTACACACAGTGAGGCCTTGGGAAGTCTAGAACTCTAGACTCATTAGATAAACAGAAAGGATCTAAAAGAACCAAGACAAAGATGCCCAGAGATGGGTTTCAGAGAGGTTGGGAAAGGGGCATGTCTTGGTTCATTTGGGATGTTGTGACACACTGTCATTACCTGGGTGGCTTATAACATGAGTTTATTTCTCACAATTCTGAAGGCTGGAAAGCCAAGACCAAAGCCAACTTGGGGGTCTAGTAAGCACCTACCTCCTAGCAAACAGATGACCATTCCCTCAATGTAATCTCACACTGCAAAAGGAATGAGGGGACCTCTCGGGGCACTTTGATAAGGCCGCTCATCTCACCTCTTAAGGTTGTGACCCCAGAAACACAGCACCTCCTGAAGGCCCCATTTCCGAATGCCTAGTTCCTAATCTTGGGGTTAGGTTTTGTTATGATTTGAATATGGTTGAAAACTTAGGTCCCAAGTACTGGCGCTGTTTTGGGAGGTTGTGAAACCTTAAGGGGGTTAAAATGTTTAAAACTGCTGGGTGAACAGGAATCGGTCTTTGGAAATGATCGGTGGAGATGGGATGGCTTGTTTCCTTCTACCTTAGTTTCTTGGTCCACTGAACAACCTTTCCCAGGCTCCTGGCACTATTGCTGCAAGTGATGATTGCAGTCAGCATGTCTTTCCCACCATGATAGATTACCCTCAAACCATGAGCCAAAATGAATTCTTCTTCCCCTGAGCTCTGAGAAAAGTAATGAATATAAGATTTCACCAATATGAGTGCTGGGCTCATACACTCTGAGACCCCAGAGGGAAGAATGAGACGGGCTGACAAGGAGCGGGCTGAACAGCACAGCTCTCATCCCAGAATGAGCTCTTCAGGGTTCTCCTGTGGGCTGTGGACAGCTCTGGACCACCAGGCATGAATCGGGGATGGAGATGCTGGAGTCCTGTGAGAGATGCTTTCCCTTACAGGGGCAGGTGAGGTGGACAAGTGTGAAAGACAGATTGCCAGAGTGAGGAAGCAGGCAACGCTGATGGTCACGCATGCCTAAAAGAAAGCCCAGTTCACAAATGGAAACCCGTCTGGGGATTGTCAGTGATGACAATGACTAAGCAAATATTTTACATCATTATATATTTCAATCTTTTTATACTGCATTCTTGTCATGATTTATTTGAAAATGTGAAAAATATGATTTAAAGAAAGAAAACTCTCATCGAACTGACTGAAGTTGGTTGATTGAGAAGTATATTACTTTCCAAACCTAATATTTCCTTTCCTTGGGGCATCTAACTGGGTAGACCATGTGCACCAGACAAATCAGAATTAATGGTTCAAGGTTTGTTTCTTTCTTCCTTCATCCAAGAAATACCAGCTGACAGCCTTTATAATTTATCATTGCTTCAAGCAGACTGAGCTCATATCTTCCACCTCAGGCACAATCTTCTTAATACCCACATGTATTGTTATTTCCTTATGGGCTGTAAAGCCATAATCTCTTGTGTGTGCCCCACTGAGTAGCATCTCAGCTGGCGAACTGTGCTGGACCTACTTGCAAACTACCGAGCCTTCAAAACAAGCAGCAGTGCCAAATGCTTAGTAACATTCTCAGCAGGGCTGTTGCAAAACAAGCCTACTATCCCCAAGAACTGTTTGATGTATATCCATGACCAATAAACTTGGAGAATTCTTAAAAACAAAGTTTATTAAAAAAAATAGTTTATGGAGATTGTCCTTTCTACTCTTTAGAGAAACCTCTACGAAAGCAAATTCTGTAGGGCATTTAATACTTGAATATCCATTTGTCCATAATCTCTTGTAACTGTGACCGTCATAGAAATGGGGACTTTGTCTAGTGTTTTTAACCACTGTGAGAATAGTATTCATGGAACATGACACTCAAGAGACATCTGTGAAAAGGAAGGAAGTTGCCTGAAGTGAAAATGGACCTTATTTGTAAAACATTCTTAACTGAAGCTGTTAACAATAGAGGGAGTTTGATTGAGGCATCTCCAACCAACATGCATGACTTGTTGCGCTTACGTTCAAGGACATTAGCTTACCTTGTTTAAAAGAACAGCACAGGAGAGGGCTATCCCATCACCACTCACCTGAGCACAGGCGAGAGCTATCGCATTACTGCTCATTTGAGTGGTAACGGATTTACTGGATGAGTGACTGTACTGTCACCTGCCAACAGCTGTTTCCTGGGAGACTTCTGACTTTTCTTTTCCTTGTTTCTTTTTTCTCTCTCTCTCTCTCTCTCTCTCTCTCTCTCTCTCTCTCTCTGTGTGTGTGTGTGTGTGTGTGTGTGTTGCATCTGTACGTCTGCATGTGTTGCATCTGTACGTCTGCATGTTTCCATGTGTGTAGGCACACGTTTGTGCATGCATGCATGGGTGGACGTACGTGTGTGGAAAAGCCTGAGGTTGACGGGAAACATTTTTCTGTTGCTCTTCTCCCTTCCTCACTGAGAGCTGCAGGGACTCTCAGTCAAACCCAGAGCTCATCAATATGGCTGGTCTCTGCCTCCCAAGCCTGGAGTGACAGGTAGACCACCACACCCACCCAGCATTTATGTGGGTTCTAGGGGCACAAACTCTGGTGCTTAGCTGCGTGGCAAGCAATTTTACTACAGAGCTGTGTCTCCCCCCGCCCCCCCCCATCTTTCTTTTTCTTTTCTTTTCAAAGACTGTGTCTCCCTCTACAGTCCATGCTGGCTAAGAATTTACTGTGTAGCCCAGGCTGAATTTGTACAGTTCTCTTGTCTTGGCCTCTCCGGTGCTGAATTGCAGGCTTAAGGCATCATGTCCAGCCACCTCTCAGCCTAAGATTCATTTTCCTTACCTGTATATTGGGGTTACCATGAAAGCTCCCCAGAATATATTCATAATAGCTGACAGTTATGGGAGATTTATTATGTACTAAAAGTTGGATAAATACTTCATATTTTATGCTATTTTCTGTAAAGAATCTCATTTAATCCTTAGAAAAGCCCAGTGATGATTTTGTCTCCTAGCTATGAAGAAATGGGGTGGGGGGGCGCTTAGATGTATGGCTACTTGCCTAAGGCCACACACAGAAACCAATAAGCCCAAGATAGAAAGGCAGACACGCTGCCCCTTCAGCTGGTGCCTCTCACCTCTACGCTGAGTGTACATCTAGGCAACTAGATTGTTCACAGGCACCAAAGAAAGGGGTGGTAGTGTTGGCTCCCAAGAGAGGAACTGACTGTCTGGGGCACTTTATTGACACTTTAAATGTAAACATCCTTTATGTCTTTTTTAAGCTTTACAAAAATGGTCTGCTCCAAAAAACAATAAATCAAAAAGGGACTGTGGAAACTGAAATTTCTACACATGTTCACGAAAACCAGCACAGCACCCCTTATACACACTGAGGGTAGGAATTCCTCTTGCACTGGTCAGCATGTCACAATCTTGGAGTCACACAAAGCCTAGGGAGAAACCCAGATACCTCGGGCCAAAGCTTCTAACGCAGCTGCTGAACCAATGCTTTTGGCTGACCCAGAAGTCTTTTCTCCTCTGCTCTGATGACTTACTGAATGTCAGCACAGTCCCAGCCACAGGGGTTTACCACATGCTGCAGCCCTACCCCCAATGCCTTCATTTCCTGGTTTACCCAGGCCACCCTCCAAGTCCTGCTTTTTAATATAAATGGAATAACTGCCACCACCTCCCTCATGCTCCTGAAACTACACTCTCTTTATTCTTGGCATACATATCTTCACTGGGCGACACACTGTATCTGCTGATGCCTGTCTCCTCACTTCAGGCCCTTAGGGTCAGCTTCATAAGGGCTGAGTCTCCACCAGGACCTCTGCAGTGCCCAGAGGGGTGAGCCTCCATTAATCACTATACAAATGAAACTACTGTGGCCTCTGGAATCGACCCTACTTGATGTCTTCCTTTTGAAAGGATCATTTTTTTTTTTAAATCAACACTGTCAAAAGAAGAAGATGAGGTTACAAACGTCACAGAGATGAAGTTCAGGCCCCAGGTTTTCAGGCTAATGTGCCAGCAAGTTACCTACGCTTCCTCCACCTCAGTCTCTCGGAGCTATAAAAAGTTGATTGTAAAAGCATTTAATCCATAAACATGACGCACAACTTCAGTTGGCTTAAATGAGAATTAAATGGGAACTGGGTAGGAAGGAAGTACTTAGAAAGTGTTGGAGTGTGACATCCCTGTGGGCTTAATGCGAACCCTTGGGAGGAGTAAGGTGTTTTTCTTCAAGCTACTACTAGAATACCTTGTAAAGTTAAGTGGAATTTAAAGTGGAGAAGAAACAGTAAAATTTGATGGAAGGCCTAAACTTAACCACCTCTCCATGCTGAGTTACCCAAGCTTAGTCTCTCCAAGCTTCATTGAGCAAATCTGCAACAAAACCTTCAGAGAACAGTACATTGTGGTGTGGCTGCCAGGGGTTAAAATTTAAGAACCCCATAGAAAGAGGGAAAGGTTTTAACACAGCATATACTTTCTGATCAAAATACAACAACATGGAGAGCCAAACCCTAACCCAGAGCATCTGTGGTGGTTTGAATAAGAATGGCCCCCATGGGCTCATATACTTGAATGTTTAGTCACCAGATAGTGGCACTGTTTGAAAAGATTAGAAGGATTAGGGGGTGTGGCCTTGTTGAAGGAAGTATGTCACTGGGGGTGGGCTTTGAGGTTTCAAAACCTCATTGCAAGCCCAGAGTCCCTCTCTCTGCCTGTGGATTGGTTGGTCTACTACTCAGCTACAGCTACAGAATCATGCATGCCACATGCTCCCTGCCATGATGATAATGGACTAAACCTTTGAAACTATAAGCAAGCCCCAAATTAAATGCTTTCTTTTATAAGACCTGCCTTGGCCATGGTGTCTCTTCACAGCCATGCACTGACAAGGCCACCCTAACACATAGTAAAAGACAATACAGGCATTTCTTTAACTCCAGTGTAGAAGCAATGACTTGCTGATTAACAATGGAAGAGGTGCTTGATGCTTGCTACTCTTAGCCTACATTTATAAAGCTTTAAATGACTTTTCTCTTAAAGTATCGAAAATATGCAGTCTTCTAGAGCCCAGAAAGGCTTTGTTTGAAGAATACAGAATGACTGACAGGTGTTCAACAGCCATTCAATACTCCTGGTTTCTGCCATAATCAGAGCCTGTGAGAGCAGAAGAAGTTTCTGTACCTGTCCAGCTTCCTCACTTTATAGAAAAAAGAACTGACAAAGTAAACCTCTTCTAGGCTCCCATATTCATTCATTCAATTAAAACAGATACCAGAGTCAGTTTTGTTTCGTATGGAAGTTAGGGGAAAATATTCATTTCCTCCTTAGCCCAAGGGAACAAATTCCATTCAATTAATAAGTTAAATAATGAGCAGAGATCATTCTCAGGATCTCTGTCTCAGGCTTCCAAGGCTCCTTAACATCTCAGTTGGGTTTTTTAGGGTCCAGGAGGACAATAGCTTTCATTCCCCTTCAAGTTGAAAAACCAGAGGTTCGTCATTTCAGATACATTCAAATCATAATTGTGTCTTTTTCTCAAGAAGTCACTAGAACTTATACGTGTAAGGGGGTCACCCAAAGTATCTCCTCACCTTTCTTCTACTGTACATAAAAACCACTACTGTGTATAAGAAATGAACTTTGATCCCTTTCAGAAAAAGTTCCTGCCTCCAATTGGACAGACCATCCTTTAGTCTCTCAGCTGCACTATGAGAGGCATTCCACGTTCTCAAGAAGACACCAGTAAACCAAAGGGAGATGATTTCAGAACAAGGAAACAACCTACACGAGGAACATAGGAAACCATCATTCAGATTTACATTTGCAAGTATTACTATTCCCAGCCCACAGGAGCCTTCCTGTTAACCCCAAGGAAGGCCAGTGCATTGTATCACCTGACCAGGCACTTAATCCAAAAACAATGCTGGCAACTAGAGCTGTTACCTCCATTTTTGAGGTGAGAAAACTGATTCACAAGGAAGTCCATCACTTGCCAGACTCACAGATTACAGGAGCTAAGATCTTCCTAATGCCAAAGCCAGAATTCTTTCTCCAGAAGTACCTTTCACTTTTCTTCTTCTGGCCTGAAGCTCACACCATCACCTGCCCTCTTTAAATGCCCTTGTTTAACGGGAGACACCTGAGACTGTTCAACCAATGCATTCACTCACTGAGCACATAGGATTAACTCTCACCCATTGGTCGAGGGCTCAGTGGGAAGAGACTAAAGAACAGAGTGTTTAACTTGTGCCCAACGACAAAACAAGTAAAGGGTGGTCGAGGGGTAAGCACCTAGCTGGCCTATGACAGTAATAACCAGAGGGTGACCCACCCCACCACAGGTCTCAGGAGGGTGAACTGCAGAGAATCAAGGCTAATGAAATGCAGGAGGGGAGCTCCTGAGGGCACAGGGTACTCAAGCCTGTGAGGCTGAAAGGGTCTCAAGAAGTCGATGTTCTTCCTTGGGATCAGCATAAGGGGCACTGACACATTCTTGGTTGGTTTTTAACAGTGACCTGGGGGGTTAGTTCACTGTATTCATTTTGGGGTTTTTAACTCCATTTCTATCCTTTTCACCTTGAGGAGGAGAAGGAGGCACTCATAAAAAGATGGTCTATGTTCCTTGCAGTGATTGAAGGCACAGTGACTTTCCGTCACAATGGCTCTAGCCTCCTGGATCCTTCTGGTCCTGGCAAGAGGGGTCACCTGGATCACTGCCAAGCCTGGCGACCTGAGTTAGATGCCAGGACCTACACAGCAAAATGAGAAAAAACCGAGTGCTTCGAGTTGTCCTCCGGCCTTCACGTGCGCACTGTCCAGTATGCACACCCCATCCCCCACATAAAACAAATATAAAACTGCAATATGGTGAAAGTTTGTGCAGGAAAGATACCCAGGAAGCAGAGTAGCCAGCAAATCTGACCTGGAGAAAAGAAAATCAGCCTTTAACCTTCTCTATATGGCAAAATTAACTTTAGCTGGAGATATAAAAGGGACAATAGTAACAGCCAGAAAAGCACAGATAGGAATGTTTTTATCTTATTGAACTCAGTATAAGTGATTATGCCAGAAAAAAAAAAAAACTACTATAATGGGAAAGTTATGGACTACTAATCAACATATCTCCAAAATAGAAGAAAACATAATGCACATGTATTTCTCTGTGAGTCATTTATATAACTTAGTTTATCCCTGTATGCCAACATTACAGCAACTAAGTGAATTTTAATAATGTAACACTGATAAGTTTACAGTATAGGCAATTGCTACTCATCATAAAGTATTACATGTCCTTAAATTATTATTTTTTTTTTTTTGGTTTTTCGAGACAGGGTTTCTCTGTGTAGCCCTGGCTGTCCTGGAACTCACTCTGTAGACCAGGCTGGCCTTGAACTCAGAAATCCGCCTGCCTCTGCCTCCCAAGTGCTGGGATTAAAGGCATGCACCACCACCGCCCGGCTTAAATTCTTTTTTCTAAGATTTATTTATTTATTTTATGTATATGAGTACAATGTAGCTGTCTTCAGACACACCAGAAGAGGGCATCAAATCACATTACAGATGGTTGTAAGTCACCATGTGGTTGCTGGGAATTGAACCCAGGACCTCTGGAGAACAGTCAATGCTCTTAACCACTAAGCCATCTCACCAGCCCCACTAAAATCTTAAAACAAGAATTTCCTAATGAAACGTTTCACCTAAATTCAGGAAAGATTTTGCCCAAATTCAATAAGACATCAAGTGTGAACCAAAGCGTGCACTTAACCAAGAGATGTCATCCTCAAAGTTCACTGTTTCACATTTTAAACACAAATCTAGCATCCCAAATGATCAAAGAGAGAGAGACGGAACTGTGGTAAACCCAGGTCTCTGCAGAGCCAATCAATGTGCCTATGGTGTTTACTTCAAATCTATAGTTTAAATACAGATGAGTAAAATACCACAGAGGTGAGAAACTCCAGCTACCCCACCCCCATCCTGTCAAGTGAACTCTAACCCTGACCCTTTAAGGACTCACTACTTAAATGACAAGGTATGGGTCACGCACTCTGGAGGAAGCTGGCTTCTGCAGCTATGAGCAGCCTAGAAGCTATTCAGCCAACCAGCACCTGAGGAACTCAAGAATGTTCTGGAAGGTGGCATTCCCAGCCCTAAGCCAGACTGAGGAGATTGCACACTGCACCTTCCCAGCACTGCTGCCCTAACCTGTCTCCTCACTGCCCAACTGACGAACCGGAGCCAGCACTATATGTACAGGGCACTCTCAGACTCCCTTAGCCCTCCAAACATTTCAGTTAATAAATGTTCATTATCTTTAAGAGAAAAAAAAAGGCTGTGTAGCCTGATATATCTATATACAGATATATGTATATATTCTCTAACATGTATGTATATAATTTAATAATATACAGTTATATATTATATATAGAAAGCATATAAATGTCAGGTTTACATACTAATATATATGTATGTGTGTGTGTAGATAGATATACACATAGATACATACATAGATAGGTACATAGATACATAGATACATAGAATCATAGATAGATAGAGACAGAGAAACAATGAGCCAACTGTTTAAGTAAGAATCTTCTAGTTCCTATTTAAACAGGATCTGAGTAAAAGCAGCAGGCACTGTGTTTGGCCAGAAGGATGGTTAAGAAGTCCCTGGAATAGCCCAGAAACAATCAGAGGTAGACAGGAAGTTAAGGCCTTAGGGCAGAAGCAAGAGTGGGAGAAACTAGGAACCCTGCAGTACTGTGGCCTGGTGGCCACCAAGGAGGAGGATCTTGAGGCCAGCCCTGTGATTATAAAGAAGTGTTGCTCACCATACTTAAGAATGACTTTTAAACCAGGGCTTCAGCTCTGTGGTAGAGCTTTCTGAGTATGTATGAAACCCTAGGTTCAACTTCCAGACCACAAAACAAAATAAACCTATATTAAAAAGAAAGAAAAACTTAAAATGAGCAAGCACTCTGAATTAATTACTGCAGAGAAATAGCATGTTTTTAAAGACTGAGTAATCCAAATGGATTTTGTAGATTGAACATAACGCCACTGAAACTCAACCGCCACCTTAGCGTTTGGAGCTGAGGCCAATAAAAGTCTTCTTCAGGGAAGAGTGTCTGGCCTTCGAGGGCATGCTGAGATTAAGAAGCACATTGACCTCAGCTGGGTTTATTATTGCTTCAAAGTTATATAATCAGTGCTTCCCTTATTAGATCTCCTCAGGGCAGTCACCCCTACCATCCCACCTTCGGTGGGCCACGGCCAATAAAGAGCAGGGAGTAAATTCTAGACTAAGATAAACACAAGACTCGATAAAAAGGAGAACAAAGATCCACAGCAGATAAAAGTCTCAACGATGCCCCTCCTGAGAGCAACAAACCCTGCAAAGAGACCTTGCTTCAAATGCAATCAAAATAACACCTGCAGTTACTATATACAAATACGAATATAAGGAACAGTTCATAGAAGCAGGCTTGGCACATCTTGCAATCCCAGCATCTATCAGGTAGAGGCAGCAGGACTTCAAGGCCATCCTCGGCTATATAAAAACTTGGTCTGGACCACAGGAGATGCTGTCCCAAACAATTACACCAAAAAAGCAAAATGTAGGTTCTGTTTTCCCATTTACAGTACCATTGTTATTTGACTGCTGCTGTTTGTTTGTTTTTTGAGACAGAGTTTCTCTGTGTAGCCTGACAGTCCTGAACTCTCTCTGTAACCAGCCTAGCCTCCCATTATCTCTGCCTCAGGAGTGCTGGGATTATACAGACCAAAACAAAAAACAAAAACAAACAAACAAACAAACAAAAACCAACCCTTAGGTTGAACAAAGTCACCTGGCTAGACTTAGCTGATGATGCTACTGGTTCAAGTCTTAATCACTAACTCAAGTTTTTTTTTCCAGAAATCACCAATGTAAACTAGGCTCCTATAGGTCTATTTAACTTCTTTTACTTCATTTATTTTTATTTTTATTTTTATTTTTATTTATTTTTGAAATTGGGTTTCATGTAACCCAGGCTAGCTTCAAACATACTCTGTAGCTCAGGCTGATCTGAAACTCCTGATTCTACTGTTTCTACCTTCCAAGTGTTGGGATTACCACATTAAGAGCACTGACTGCTCTGCCAGAGGTCTGAGTTCAATGCCCAGCAACAACATGGTGGCTCACAATCTTCTGTAATAGGGTCTGGTGCCCTCTTCTGGTGTGTCTGAAGACAGCGACAGTGTAATCATATACATGAAATAAATTTTAAAGAAAAAAACAAAAAACCCTTTATATTGACGTAGTTACATTCCCTCTCAGCTGTGCTCAATTTCCTGCTTAAGCCAGACCATCCCACCAACAACAAGCTTTTGTCAAATCCTAAATCAATGGCTGGACACGTATGGGGAAGTAGAAGGACGCAAGACTTGAGTCTCTGGTATAGCTTTGTGCGGTCTGGGGAGTCCCAGCTTCCCAGGCTTCGTAGCCAAAGGAAGATAAACTCTACAGCTGGAAAGCTCAAAAGGAATGGAAGATATTTAATACACTCCAGTGCTTCGCTCTGCTCCGGATCTTCCGATGGTTGCACAGCGGAGTTAAATGCACTCAATGGACTGGACCCAAACAAAATGCCTTTCCAGAGCTCGGAGGGCATCCAAGGATTAGCACATTAACAAAATGCATTTGTATAAAACAAAACTAGGAAGAGAAAGGAGGAGAGGAACGGGACCAAATGAAAACAAAGGTCCGCTGAAATGCTGAGGTCAGAGATGAGCAGCGCGGCCCTGCCCTCCCCTGCCTGATTCCACTCCTCGCAAAAAAGAAATATCCCACTGCGGCGGCAGGCGTTCACCTGATTTCTCCCCACCGTCAGTAACAGCTCCCGAGCCACTGACGGCTATCTGAAAAGGCTCTTAGAGCAGCTCTCACACCAAAGCACTGACTCCAACTGCCCTCTTAGGCTACCAACCTTTCGAAAAATCAGTGTGTTGAACAGTAACACAGATTCGGGATCTGTGATTTCCGAGGAAAAGATCCACAAGGCTTGCACTCTTCACCCAGCAAAGGAACAGAGTGACCCAGCGGCAATAATACATCAGGATGCTGCAAACTCAAGGCTACCAAGTTCTAGGCCAGTCTAGGATACAGAGGGAGAGCATGTCTTTAAAACAACGAAAATCAGGGCCAATGAGAAGGCTCAGCAGGTAAGGGCGCTTTCTATCAAGTCTACTGACCTAAATTCAATCCCCAGGACCCACATCACAGAAGGAAAACTGACTCCTGCAAGTTCCCTCTAACCTGCACACATGTGCCATAATGCACAGACGTGCATTAACAAACAAATAATGTCAACAAATAAGACAAGCAAGAAAAGCTGAGGGTGGCAGTTCCGGCCCACAGGTCCAGCATGTAAGAGACAGAGGCTGTGGGATTAGGAGTTCAAGGTCATCCTTGGCTTCACAGCAAATTCAAGGCAAGCCTAGCCTAAATGAGACTCCATCTTAAAAAAAAAAAAAAATTACAACCGAGGGCTCTTTGAGAGCCCGTTTTCCTCTGGCAGCACTTAAATTTAAATAAGTAAACAAATAAATAAAATAAAAGCTGTCTTAAAACACCTGGTGCTGTCTCCCAAAGAAAGGGTTCTGTCCTTTCCTGCATGGCTTCCTGTGAGTTGTAAGGTGGCCACAGGCACAATAAGGCAGGAACTGAACCTTTCTCTTCCCTAGTGGAGATAGACTGTAAATAAGTCCATTTTCCTTTATCGCAGGGTCCTATGCAGCAGTTTTAACGAGTCTAAGTGCCCGGCATCAATCTCTGAACACCGCACAATTTTCTTGCTCTTTAAAGAGAATTATAGGCCGGGCGGTGGTGGCTCATGCTTTTGATCCCAGCACTTGGGAGGCAGAGGCAGGCGGATTTCTGAGTTCCAGGCCAGCCTGGTCTACAGAGTGAGTTCCAGGACAGCCAGGGCTACACAGAGAAACCCTGTCTCAGAAAAACCAAATAAATAAATAAATAAATAAATAAATACAAATAAATAAAAATAAAATAAAGAGAATTTTATCGCTGGAGAGATGGCTCAGTGGCTAAGAACATTGGCTGTTCTTTCAGAGATCCTGAGTTCAAATCTCAGCAACCACATGGCAGCTCACAACTGTAAGCTAGAGTGTACTCATATAAATAAAATAAAAATAGATTTTAATAAATAAATAAATAAATAAGAATTATATCAAATTGTGTTTGGAAGGGGTTAGGGGGAATACTGATTAAGTAATCGTTTAAAAGTCCAAAACATGGGCTAGAGAGATGGCTCAGTGGTTATGAGCACTGGCTACTGGTCCAGATGCTCAGAGTTCAATTCCCTGCAACCATATAATGGCTCACAACCGTCTACAATAGGATCTGATGCCCTCTCCTGTCATGCAGGCACACATGCAAACAGAGTACTCATCTACAAAAATAAATATTTTTTAAAAGTTCAGAACAGACAAAATTATTGTTTTGGATGCACAAGGAGAAGAGCCGTTGTTTTAACCTGAGTTTAAACGGGACCCAAGATGAAACACATGCTCAGAGAAACTGACTCCTGTCAGGGCGGACACCAGGTCATAAGTTAGTTTATGCTTTCTCCAAAAGTCATTTTCTCTTCAGGAAAAGGAGAGCTGAAAAGGCAGCTCAGCAGTTTAGAGCAGTGACTGTTCTTCCAGAGGACCCAGGTTCAATTTCCAGCACTGACATGGCAGCTCACAACTGTCTGTAACTCCAAGATCTGATAACCTCACACAGACAAAGATGCAGGCAAAAATCCCATACATATAAAATGAACATAAATAAATTCAAAGGAAAAGGAAATGAAAAATGTTATATTTGAACATTTTCTAAAATGACACTTCTTACAAAATACTCCTTGTGTCTCCTTTTGTAAAAGAAACAAAATTAAGGACTAACCATTCCTTAATTTCTAAATGAGCTGGGCATGCTGGAGCACCCCTTTAACCCCAGTACTCAGAAGACAGAGACAAGTGATCTCTGTGAGTTCAAGGCTAGCCTGGTCAACACAGTGAGTTCCAGGACAGCCAGGACTACATAATGAATCCCTGTCTAAAAAAAAAAACAAAAAAAACAAAAAACAAAAAAAAACAACAGCAAAAAAAACCCTAAATGTGCTTATTTACATTTTGTGAGTTAAACACACACACACAATGTGCTTACATTTTGTGTAAGTTACACACATGCACTCACAATCACACCCACACACCCACAGTTCCTTAACAATGAGGAATAAACAAGGCAACCTTTGCTTTTGGTCTGGAGACACCTTCATTACTCAAGGAAGTCAATTAAAGCATAGATTCTAAGAGACACTACACACAGAGCTGTGACAGCAGCAGCATAGCTCCTGATGACACACAGTAACCTGGTCCCTGTAAATGATGCTTGAGACCAGGGTGTTTTAAACTAACAGTGATGCCGCCTTTCACAGACAGACTTGGCCTGTTGGGTTGAAAGAATGAAATTGGGCTTAAAAGGGTGAATTGTCAAGTGTGTGTACAGTGTGGTAAAGGACTGGAAATTGGGACATGGAAAAAAAAATGAAAGCAGTAAAGGTAATTCAGTTACCAGAAACGGATTTTAAAAACAATCAACTCATTCAATGAAAACAATGCAGAATTAGGTCAGCTAGGCTGAACACATAATCCAGAATTAGGTCAACAACTTGGACCTAGAAACCTGCTTCCTGTGTCCTGACTACACAGAATCTAGTCAATGCTTGCTTTCTCATCCACCACCCTGCTGCTGAAGAGCTGGAGAAGAGTTACATTCAGATGAGGCCCCTTGCCTGTGAAAGGCAAATGACTGTAAGCCCCGCCTTGCAGCCATTCCGATTCCTAGCCATAGCAAGTCACAGCTGAACAGACCATAAACTGTACAGGGTCCGTGTGTTTTGCAGTGCTCGGTTCTTGGAAACTTCTCCTAGGTCTGCAGAGAGGAGGAGATGTACCAAACCTGGCTGGCACCACTCCCTTCAAAACTCCAGGTGGGCTAGGGACAGCTTCTGGGTGGTCCCCCACGTGGTCCTGTGTACAAGACTAGCCAGAACAAAGTTGGCTCCTTTGTCCTTCCCTTTCTTAGGTGGCGAGGCTCATGTGGCATCTCTTCCAGTCAGCTGTGTACATGATTCCAGCATTTTCCTGTGCCCTGCCCCTCCTCCTCCGACCCTTTGTTTTCCTCCTCTGTCGGTACTGGCACCGGAATCTAAACTTCACCCAGGCTGGGCAAGCAGTCTGCCACTGAGGTGTTTAGCTCCAGCCCATCCTGTCTCTACTCCATTCCTGCTTCCTGAGGCTGGAAAATCTGAGTGTTCTAATTCACATTAAGGTGCGGATGACAGACAGCGTCTCTTTGCACCTCCACCCATGTTCTCGCCTTGCTAAATTATACCAATCTCCACAGCTCTGCATTGGGGGGCATTATGGAGAATAAATGGGGGCATAGGTTTGGGTTGGAGGGCTGTTTATCTGTTGCCCCATCAACTTGCTAGGAAGTGACAATGGCACATGGCACTTCTGTCCCGTGGAGGTAGAGGAGTGACATAGCTGGCCAAGATAGCTCAGGGGGTAAAGCTGCTTGTGGTTTGTGTAAGCCTGGCAACCTATGTTCAATCCTCAGTGTTCACATAAACTTGGAAAGAGAAGGCCACAGAATTGTCCTCTGGCTTCTACACACTCGATGGGGTACCTACATACCCACACTCACACACACACACACACTCATACATCACACACACACACACTCACATATCATACACACATCATACACACCTCACACACACATCACACACACTCACACATCATACATCACACACACATCACACACACATACTCACACATTACACACATCACACACACATCACACACACTCACATATCATACACACACACATCACACACACATACACATCACACACACTCACATATCATACACACACACATCACACACACATACACATTACACACATCACACACACATCACACACACATCATACACACACACATCACACACTCACACATCATAGTCATACATCACACACACACATCACACACACATCACACACACATCACACACACATCACACACACATCACACACACACACACTCACACATCACACACACATCACACACACACATCACACACACATCACACACACATACTCACACATCACACACACATCACACACACATCACACACACACATCACACACACATCACACACACATACTCACACATCACACACACATCACACACACATCACACACACATCACACACACACATCACACATACTCACACATCACATATATCACACACATATCACACGTACACACACACCATCATAAGCATAATTTTAAAAGGGGGGGGAGCAGGCTTTTTCCCTTTTTGATGTTGACCTATTGTGACAGCCCTCCTACTACCGCACACAAAGCTGAGGGGCAAACATGAGGGACCTAGAGAAAGTACTCTGGCATCATTTGGCCCTCCTGCCTACCAGTCCTGCCTCAGTCTCCATTAAAGTCCTGCTTCTTTGAGCCCCCAAACTCTGTCTGACCTGTCCATCGGCTGAATCCTGGGGTTCCCACAGCCAGCTGCTCAACATTTATGACTTTGAACTATCTCTACCCATCTGTTTTACCCGCTGGCCCTTACAGTGCTTCAGAGAAGAAACTTCCATACTCATTTTACCCATTGCGGGCCCTGGCACAAATGAAGTCCTCAAGGCAGGGCTGAGGAATGGGTGGCTCCGCTCTCTACGTGTGCTGGACCAGTGGTCAAGCATCCTAGCCCAACACATCACCCTGTTGGGTCAGCCACTTCTCCCGCTACTCTGTTCTTTCCTGCTACTCTCAAGACTCAGTTCCAACATTACAAGCCCTGGAGGAGCCACTGAGAGACAAAAGCTCCCCAGCCTTCCTGCTCTAACTCCAACCTCCCTTCCCAGGTGGGAAACTATATAGAGTGTGGAGAAACATTCAGGGAAAAAAAAAATGTCATGTGTTGTCCTGTAAGAGTAGCTGTGAACTTTAACCATGAGCCTACAGACACACCAGGAGACATGAATGCACAAACACGCTTGTGCTCTCGTGACACAGACCTGCAAGGGGTTATTAAAATTTTCACAAATTTAGCAACATAACTCTTCTTTATGTCTGCTTAAGACAGGAGGAGGCCTTTAATTAATAGTCTGGGTTAACACAAAAAATGATGTGTTTTTTATGATGTCTTTGTACATAAATGTCTTTACCATGTTGGTCTTCACCACCCACTGCTGCATGCCCCTCCCCCTCCACCAGGATCCCTGCCTCCTCCTCCCCCACTTCTGCATTTTTTACTACATTCTTTTCTATCATGCTAATTTTCCTTCCCCCCCCTTAAGATATCTTCTTCATGACACCTCTTCATTCCATACATAATGTAATATTAAGTCTAGGTCCTACATAGAAGAGAATTTGCAGTATTTAAGATGGGAGATATGAAACTCCATTGACCACTATATTTATTTTTCCAAAGAGATGACTGTTTACTAGCAACTTCTTTTTCTTTTATTTTTTCCATGTGAAGGCCACATTTTCAACACAATGTTTATTTCAGAAGTTGAACCAGTCAAGACCACCGAGGCATTCCTCAGGGATTAGAAGCTGCACAGCAACAAGGGTCTACCAAACACCAGACCACGGAAGTCTGGCCTCAATTATATGAGGGCAGACAGGGCTTAAAATCTATTATGGAATGTTTGCCTCGGATGTTCTGGTACTGTCAGGATAGCCTGGTGAGACTTAATTTCAGATCAGGATTGATTTAGACCTGTCTCTTTAAGAATCTGGTCTGAGGTTGGGCAGCAGTGTCTATATGAAAAATTTTCAAGCTGTCCACAAAGAGCTGTCTATTGCTAGGGTAAAATAACAACAGACCCGTGCTCCACAGACATCTTGATTTGAGCTAAAGATGAATTCTAGGTGTGGCACCTGCTGAGCTCTGATAAAGTCTGAGAGTCAACAGCACGGAATCTCTAGCCAGGAGAAAATTTAGTATTCTCTGAACACTTTCTAAGAAACAGCCCCAGGGAGGCTTAAGATTTGCCTCAGTCTCAGAGGCTCTACACCCACAGAGCCACAGGACTTCACAAGGATGAATTAGCACCCACAACAAGACGGCCATGTTTATCACTTACAGTGAGAAAAATGGGTCCCCTCTGTGCTCAGGGCAGTGCCAACGTGCTAACTGCTTGTCAACTTGTATTGCACCTCTGCACACAACAAACAACAAAAACCTCAATTAATGAAGACAGACCACAGCCCTGCCTTTATCTAACTTTCAGCACTCCTGGCAATTAAAAACACAGAGCAAAACAACATCGGACTTAGAACTTCCACACAGCATGACAGGTAAGAACAAGCAGACACTCACACATTGTTTCCAATCTGTTTGTGTGCTAGACATATCAAAACTACTTGATCTGGATTTAAGTTTCTGTAAACAACTTCTGAGATGGGCAACAGCCACCAGGCTCAGACAGTAGGCACCTCGCTGTGTAAATGGCAAGCAGGATTCTTATAGTCTACAGCGCCATCTAGTGTTCCTATGCAAAAACTTCTTGTATAATATGCCATCCTTGAGTTGGGTCTTCTGTCTGTCTGTCTGTCTGTCTGTCTGTCTGTCTACTTTAATGGAAGAGTCACAATAAAATAAGCCTAGATTCATTTTCATTTACTAGCCTTCTCCTTTATATTTTCTTTCCATCTTGGACTTGTCTAGTGTGGGTGGGACACCTGAACAGCGAGCAGAGATGTCACTGTAGCATGCGAATAAACCTGAAGGTAATAATGATCGATTCCATTTCCCACAACCTTTAACACACAGTGGACATAATGTTTTTAAGAACATCAAGCCACTTGCTTACAAGGAAAGGAGGGGAAGAGGAACCCACACACAAGGGATTCCAAGGACTGTGCCAAGTGCAGCGACGGCTCTGGTGGTGTGGAGAGAATACCTTACACCTGCCGCCCTCTATGCTTCACGCTCATCAGCGAAGGTGTGCCACGGTCTGCACTCGGCCCAAGGCACCACTGGAGATTCACAGCGTCCATGGGAAATGAAAGTATAGAGCCATGAGGTGTCCACAGATCGAGGCTGGGGTTGCTTCCTGTGAGAATACGGAAACCAGTCTACACACCTGTTAGATCTGGATGAGAAGGTCACCAAAAGGTTCCTGTGTTAAAGGCAAGGTTGTGTCTCATAGCCTAGAATAAACCTCTGCTTTGTGTGAAACCTTCAACCCCTTCCATGCTGGTATCTATCTGATGTCTATGGACCTAACAGCTCTAATAAATCTCATACACCGCCCCCCCCCAAAAAAAACAGTCCTTCCCAGTGCCCCCAGTGACCTCAAACCCAAAACCTTCCAGTTATCAATGGTTGTATTGTGTTCTGTGATAGATTTTTTCCATAGCAATGAGCTCAAATGTAGGAGTATATCCTGGTTAGTTAAAATACCAAGGTCTGAATTTCTGATTCAGCAAAGTTGGTGTTGAATGTGAAATGACTTGCCACCCACCCCAGGCCCAACAGCCACAGGCAGGGAGGCAGGGCAAAGTGACATCAGCAACCAAGTGCAAGCTCAGAACCACAGATGTGCTGAAAAAGCAATGGCCATTCACAACAAAAATGAGGCCCTATTTTGAGAGCCCTGTCCTCAGAGTCTGTGGCTGATCGGCTGCAGCTGCAGAGTGGAGCACGCTTACATAATGCTCAGACCCACTAATGGGTCTGTGGCAAGGACTTTGCCAGTTTCTTATTTCCAGGATATGTGCTCACATAAAAAGAGGAACAAATGCGAACATGTTTGCGGTGAAATCGGAAGAAATGTATATAAGCAGTTGGCTGCTTCCTGCGTCCTAGGACGTTATCAAAGCTTTATCTTGAGATCTCTTAACTCCAGCAATGACCTGAGGGGCTCTCATCAAACTCACGAAGCATGGTGATGTTTTTGGAGGTTGAGTCTATTTAAGATGAAACATCTGATGGTATTATAAATCTTACTGCAACTTTGGTTTAACAGTCCATCTTCAAGTTTATCTTATTTAATTATGTGTTTGTGTGACCGTAAAGATCATGCTGCTGCCTCTCCGGTGTTGGGATTAAATTCCTAGAGTACAAACTATTATTATGTCGACAGTATGAAGTAAAGACTTAATACAACTAAAGATTTGGGTTGGAACTGTTTTTGAGAAAACCATGAACTTGGCCCTATTAAAATATAACAAGGCTTTCTGAGCAAAGGGTGATCTCCGAGCAGTGTGGCTGTTTATTGATGGGCTCAAGGGGCGGAGGAGCAGCTGGCAACACACAGGTCCACTGTGTACACCAACATTTAAAGGTCGTGAAAAGCTTGTTCACCCGCCCAAATGTTTGTCTTTTTAAACAGAGAAAATATAAGGGTTTTTTATTGCGGTGCTGCTGTTGTTGGCCGGTAGTAACTGGGGAGTGTTCATAAATATACATACAATGTGTATATTTATGGGGAATGTAAGAAACCTACCAAGATATATGTACACATGCCCATGTGATACAAGCATACACACACACTATACTTGCTTGTCATTTCAGAAATATGCTGCTGTTCCTTGGCCATCCACAGCGCTGTCTGCAACTGCGCGCCCGCCTCAGTCAGGTGGATGAGCGGTTGGTTCTAGGAGTCACTGGAAGGCCTGCACTTTCCCCTAGGTATCACGTGGCAAATTAACAATCTGTGAGGAATTTCTCACCGAGTTTCCACTCACCAACCTCACAACCCTCCCGTTCCCTCCATACACAAAAATGCTAAACATTCCCAGGGGCACAGGCATCCTGGGCGGTGCTTCCTCGGATACACACTCCAAGGCTTGTTGCTGCCGGCTCTGCAGAGCTGATGCTGAAAGACCAGGTTGACAATTACTTAGTTATACTAGATAGGTGTGGGCCTGTGGGGGGAGGGTTAGCCTAGCACAAAGTCAGGGAAAAACAGCACACGTGACAAGAGGATGTAAAACTTCCTAGAGGGATACAACCTCCACTGCCCAGAGGCCTTCTGAGGGACTGAGCCACTTGCTTTAGGTTTGGAAAAGACAAACAATTGCTCTCTCTCAACTGCTTTTTAAAATGAAGAGCTGGCTTTAGAAACTCTCCAGTGAGTTCTACGAATAATCAACCAGTCCATTCTCACACTATAAAATGCTGTGGAAACAAAATGAAGGTGACTGAGGAGCCGGGAGGGGGCGGGGATGGATACAAGTGTGTCGCCAAATAGAAGAGTCAGCTAGGAAAGGGCTAGTGTGCCGTAATCTAAGCGTAATTGAGCATTTATCTTTGGTATAAACCTTGTATAGTTACATATTTTTCCTATTCACTGAAACACTTCAGCAAAGAGTAAGGGACAACAGGAGCTGTGTAACAGATGGAAGGTGTTCTAGAGAAATGCTGCATGGAAGAGCCACACAGATGTGAGCTGTTGTAGGTAGGTGGTTCTGCACAGACGAGCCACTGCAGATAACAGTTGGATGCATCTCAGGCTGGGAAGAGATGGTAGATCTGGAGGCTTGGGGAAATAGCTTGAAGGTTAAGAACACTTGTGGCTCTCACAAAAGGACCTGAGTTTGGTTCCAAGCATTCTCGTCAGATGGCTGGCTCATGACTCCAGGTCCAGGGGATCCGATGCCCTCTCCTGGCCTCCCTCCCCAGGCACCTGCACACTTGTGTGCATGCACACACACACAGTCACATAGATAAGAGTCAAATAAACCATTAAAAAAGGAAATTATGACTGAGTACACTAAATTTAACCTGATTTAAATATATAATATAAACACTCATTAAACAACTGTATAGTACCCCAACAGTTATGTACAAATTTTATGATCTGTAACAGCAAAATAACCTAGTTCTGGTTTTCTCTGGGCTGTGGAGTTTCACTGGTCTCCATTTTCTTCCTTGAATACTTAAAATATTGCTTCATTGGCTCGGATGGGCTGCTTTATAATCAGAAGTTATCATATAAGCAATAAATGAGGAAACTACAAAGTAGAGCGGAGATGGAGGAGGAGGAGGGGAGCAAGTGCTGTCTTCTCATCTGCTTGCTCATTCATCCCTTCGTGGGCACCAGCACGCTAAATATAGACTGTGGAAGAGGTTAAGAAAATAAACAGAACTCTAGGTAATAAAAAAAAAAAAAAAAAAAAAAAAAAAGCCTGCCTGAAAAACAGTTAAAGCTAAACTCCTAGAGAATTAAAGCTGACGGACCCTGTGAAGAAGAGGGAGAGAGAGACGGCATAGGCCACTGCACAGTTTAGCGGCTTCAGCTTTGAGCTCCCTGTGTGACCAGTGGCTAGCACTCAGAAAGAAAGAGGTGGAATGGAACCGTGGGGAAGGGAATTAGAGAGATAAGCAAGAATCAATTCCTTCTGGAGAGCGAGAGCCCTTGGTAAGGGACTGCAGTTTAATTTCAAGACGCGGCTTAAAAAGTGTACCGTGGAGCAAGAAGTCATCTGATGTACAGTTTAAGCTGACCGCTCTCACTGTGTACGGACAGAAGGTAAGCGGGTCCTCTCTGGCTTCTCTGTCCTTGTCACCAAGACCTGCTTCTCTTGTCACTTTCACCCCTGCAGTTGCTGACCCCTAAAATCCCTGCAGCCTTGGATCCTGACAATACCGCATCCAGCTGGGGTGGGAAGTGTCTGTTAACACTCTTTCAGGCACCCCTGCATCCCTGCATCCTTTACCATGTGAATCAATCTGAACTAGCACCTTCATTTTCTGAAGGCCTGGTCACATAGGCCCAACACATTTATTCTCTGTCCTTAAGCTCCTATCCTTGGGAGGACCAGGCCCATCACCCCTAAACTTACCTCCTAGTTCAAACTTGGTACATTGTTCAGTACTGGTGCTGGGTGTGTCCTGGTGTTTCCTTTGCAAATGATTTAAATTCTTGAAATCATAAAATACACCATGTCCAGGACAGGCATGGTGGCGCACACTTTCAGTTCGGGCATTCAGAAGCCAGAGGCAGGCAGATCTCTGTGAGTTTGAGGCCAGCTTGGTCTACATCATGAGCTTCAGGACAGCAAAGCTATCCTACGGTCCATGTTTCAAAAGGTAAAAACAAAACAAAGCAAAAGCCTTATATCATAAGGAATGTTCTGATTCAACTTGCAGGGTTTTATGATGAGGAAGTAGGCCTGGTATAGTTAGACTCCATGGTTTCTGAGGGTGAGAGGCAGCAAATCAGGGTAATGATGGTGGATGTGTCCCTGGAGTCCAGGAGTGGAAGGCTTGGTCCTCATTGTAAGGCTGGTGATGCTTTAAGAGACAGGGCAGAGCAGAAGGTCTTAGGTCACGGGAAACCGCAATGACAGGACACTGTAGGCTACCCAGGCTCCCCCTCCATTCTGCTTTGTTGTTGGCCATGTGTTCCTGAAATGACACATGGCTCTTTACAAGCCCAAAAGCAACAAAACCAACTGGCCATGAACTGAAACCACCGAAAGCATGAATCCAAATAAACCTTGTTTCTACTTAAGTTTTTCACTTCAGGGATTTGTTACAGTGGCACAATGATGAAGCACAGAGCTCCTGGCTCCCTGTTCAGAGCACTCTGCATGATTTCAAAGCTGCTTCTAAAAACATCTATATAGGCAGGGCGATTCACTCTATGCAAATCACCGCCACCTCACACACCACCTCAGTCATGCTAACCCCACAAGGTAGACAGGAACTGAAGCTGGGAACAGCGGAATGCCGGGAGATGACTGGCCCAGGACTTAGGACTCAGGTCCTGCTCTAAGGTCCGTGAAAACGTTCCCATTATCAGATGAAGTTAGCCTGGGAGTCTCAAATTTAAAGGTTCCTGCTTGCTATTGGTGGGTAATTACACCTCTGTGTGTATCCATCTTCTATTTCTTCTGAAGGTCATAGTTTTTGATGTAATTAAGGAGAGACTTAGTCAAATGCTGAGCACTTATTGGAATCATTAGGAAAGAACTGAGAAAAGAGATTCAGGGGCTGGAGAGATGCCTGCCAGAGGTTAAGAGCACTGGCTGCTCTTCCAGAGGACCCAGCACCCACATGGCAGCTCACAATTGTCTGTAACTCCAATTCCAGGGGATTATGTACCTTTTTCTGGCCAGGCATTCACAAAGTGCACAGACATACATGCAGGCAAAATGCCTACACACATAAAATAAATCTTTATTTTGAAAACAGAAAAGAGATACAACTTCACCAAGTCTACGTTTTGGCCAATGGTCAGATGTGGATATGGACCCTAAGCTTTTAAAGCAAACACCATTTCCTGGAAGATGCTTTCTAAAATTGGTTTTAAGCCAGGTATTGTGGTGCTAGCCTGTAATCCCAGGAGACTGGAACAGCAAGATTAAGCTATGCCTGAGCTGCAAAGCAAGTAAAACATTGGCCTGGGTGACTTAACAAGACCTTGCCTCCAAAATACAAAGTGTTTTGTGTGGGTTGGGGTGAGGCGCTATGAATATAGCTGGAACATGTGTTAGTGTACTTGCCTAGCGTGTGCGAGGTCCTGGGTTCTATTTGCATGTAGGGGCGGGGCTTAGCTTATCCTTGGAACCCCAGAATAAAAGAACCATGGCTGCAATCATTTTACCTCCATATATGTACATGTGAGCTCTCCCACTACCCCACCCCAACCCCCACACACGAACTTTAAAAGCAGAGTTTACTTTTACTTGCTTTATTTACATTTAACTACAATTTCAGGGGATCCATCACCCCCTCTTCTGACCTCTGAGGGCACCAGGCATACAAATGGTGCACAGACACTCATGCAGACAAGACACCCATGCACATAAAATTAAATTAAGTTAAATACTCTGACAAAAGCAACTTATGGGAGAAAGGGTTGCAGTCCATCATTTGGGGGAAGTCCAGGAAGAAAGAACCTGAGGTAGCTAGTCACATTACATCCATAGTCAGAAGCCAAGACCAGTGTTTGTGCTTGGCTCACTGGCCCCGTTTTTTACTCAGTTCTGGGTCACAGTCATGGTGCAGCCCCACCCCTCAAGCTACACAGTCAAGATAATCCCACCCCCAGACCTGCCTACAAGTCAACCTAATCTGAGGCTTTCTTTCCAGATGATTCTAGAGTGTGTCAGATTAGCAGTTAAAACTGTCGCAGCTAGCTAGATGGCTGAGGGCACCTACCTCCAAGCTTGCCGCCACCTACCACCAAGCAGTTTGATCCTAAGGACTCCCAGAATGGAAGGAGAAAACCACTCCCCAAAATTGTCCTCTGATCTCCACAGGCACACAGGAAAGGTCACATGCAAATAATGTAATCTTAAATTCCTATTAAAACATCGAATTGTTTTAAGTGTATTTTTAAGTCGTATTTGAGGTTTAGATTTCACATCTGTCAAAAAATGTTTCTAGGTGACAAAATTCCATCTTCTGTCACTCCCCAGCAGCGTGCGGAGGAGATTGCTGCTTCAGAGTAAATATATTTGGGGATGCTATAATTAGTCCTATTCTTGTTCTGAAAGTGGAAAGGGATCAGGACTCCACATAAGTGACACTTAGCAGCAGCTGACCCGAGTGGCTTGCTCCAGCCCTCTGAGCCCAACAGAGAAGAGTTAATAGAACAGAACACTTACTCAAGAATAACTTCCTCCCTGCTCTTAAAATGGCTTTTACTTTGATGTGTTCATTTTTTCCCCTCCCAAATGTCAAACCTATTATTGTTAACAACCCTTTAGGGTGTGTCAGACAGCCACTTAAGTGTGGACACCCCCCTACCCCCCCACCCCCGTGTGTGAGTGGAAAACGTCTGCATGTCTCCTTTAAATGCTAAGGATCCTCAGGCTAGAACCGTGCCCTGTGTGTTGTGCTGGGCAACAAGAAGTCTTAAGGTGCCGTGCGCATTGGCTGAAAGGCTAATGCAGTTATTAGGACTTTCTCAATATTATCACCTGCTGTGGAGATGGTTACAATAATAATAAGAGAACAATGGTATGTGTTTCAAAAGCTGAATAACAAAGGCTGTGTTGAATAGCACGTGCTCATTCGGCTGAGACCAATTCTGCCAAGTGTACACATCACTCATGCTGACAGATCACACGTTTGGGGGACATCTCTCTGACTACACTCCCTACTTTCACGCCCAGCAATTAAGCCACCCAAGTAGTGAAATGTAGATGCTGGCTGGGCTCCCCTGAATGCTGAGCCTGGTGGCACAGAGAAGTCAGTAAAATACCTCACCCCACATGCCTTTCATACTTCTCTAGGGACCCCAGGGGTTGTGGTTCACAAGCAGACAGAGGGCTTACAGTGCCTTGCCTGTTCCCAGGGGCTAGTGCATTCCACAGAGTCAACTGAAACCTGGAGTTGCAGATCACCGTCTCCCGAACACCGTGCTACACTTTCTCCACTGAGCACTGCAGGCAGGAAGGATGGGTAGTCAGAAGCCATGGGATGGCTGGCTCTAAGGTAGCCGCCCGCCCCCAGCTTCCCAAGGCACTGAACAGTGCTTCTGTCTGTGGGGCTTTAAGCTCAAAAAGGCTGCTTGTGACTGAGCACTGTTTATGTTCATATCAGATACTTTTTATTTCTTGGGATAATTGCATTGAAATGCTCATTACCATCAAGACTCAGATGAGAATGAAAACAAAGCCATCTCAGCCTACAAGGAGTAAAACACCAGTCAATATGTCACCTTTGCTTCCTGAAAACGCATGCTTACTTTTTACCTCCCGTTGAACAAGGACAAGCTTCAGCAGCTCGGTATAACTGCATAGATGTATATATTCAGGCAGCTTCTGACATTGTATATGTTTACAACTAAAAAGGGAATGGCCGTCAGTGAACAACACTCCGTCATCTGATATTTCCCTGAGATAAAGAGCATCATGCTGACTGAAGTGTGGTACAAAAAAATAAAGTAAAACAAGGAAGCAAACAGTGGCAGATCAGCCCGTCTGCTAAGCCATTGCAATGAGATTAATATAATTTAGACGGATACCTCCCAGCCTGGACTTTGAAACATTGTAGATATTCAACTAATTTTTTGAGGGAGGTGGGGGGGGGTGTGTCTCATTGTGTAGTCCTGCTGTCCTGGAACTTACTATGTAGTTCAGGCTGGTCTGGAACTCAGAAACATCCTCCTGCCTCTGTCTCCCAAGTGCTAGGATTAAAAGTATATGCCTTTCAACACCAGGCCTCCCACTGCTCTTTGTTTGAGTTGAGGGAAGCAACTTGGATCCAGTTCTCGACTTAGCCACGCCTACCTCCATCAGTGTCTTCCCCAGTTCACATAATGCTGGACGGACTAACGGATGAGGAAAGTTAACATCTGACCGGGTTTCCTCTCAGCATTTTTAAGACACACAAGTGTCTAGAGAGCTGCCTCTCGAGTCTGTCCTTCCCAGAGGTGGGGAACAGCCTCATCCCCAGGAGTTAGCAGGAAATCTAGACACTCAAGCAGAAAGGCCTTCACAATGGACCACAAAGAAGTGCTCACCAGGAAGCACTCCTTCCACGCTCACTAAGCACGGCTCCTTTTCCTGTCCTAGAAAGGCGATGGCCAATGGCCTGTCTGAACTGTGTGATAATTGCGGCAGTGGGAACAGGGATGGTCAATAAACAGTGCTTAGATTCTACTATGTGAAAGTGGGAGTCTCATGACCCAGGAGTCACATGTAAAACAGAATATGCACTGTTTCCCAGACTACCTGTGTGTAAGTCTTAATTCTCAAGAGAGTTTTCCAAGCCCAAAAGGTTAAGAAGCACTAAGACAGTAATTTTTCTGAGCTATCTGATCACCGTCATAAAGCCAAGGGGACAGCACACATCTGAGTGAGCTGTTTGTTCTTGTAAACCATTTGTGTTTATTCCAAAGAAGCAACTTAATGAAAAAGAAAACTGATAGCCGGAAGTTCCGGCAGCCAGAATAATGGGTAAGGCCAATTTCCAAAGTCTTTGAGAGGGAGGGTAGGAAAACCCAGATAGCAAAATAAGAACCTCCAATGCCAACAGAGACAGAACACGGTAGTGTAGCTAGTGTAAACATGGTAATATACTCCAACAGGAATGAGCTAGTTCCAAGGCACCTGTGTTTAGGAACGTAAAGAATCTGATGAATGCAACAGTTCCTCTTTTGGGGAAACCAAGCATCAAGTTAGAGCTTGCAGCCTCCACTGTCCCTAGCTCTGAGTGAAAAGCTCCCTTTTCCATCCTTCCCAGAAAACAGCATGGGAGGCCGCAGCCTGGGAGAGGGCTGAGCTGAGTGTAGCTCTGCCCTCCTCTCTCATCCACACATCTTTCCATCAAGGGTCAGGATGAAAACCTGGAGCAGTGCAGCCACAGAGACAAGAGCTGTCACAAGTTGTGTGACACAGCTTCAAGGTCCCTGAATATCCTATTTTTAACTGACAAGACAGGAGTCAAAAAGTTAAAGCAAGAAGCCGGTGACACCATCGCTGCTCTCAAGGCGCATCTGAGTCTAATGGCTTTGCCACTTGAACCTTCCCTCCACGTTGACAGAAAAAAAAAAAAAAAACCAACCTAATGATGAAGCCATCGGTGAAACCACACTCGTCCATCAAAAAGGGATGAGAGCAGGGCATACTACCTTTTCCCCAAGGTCTTGAAAATCAGGATAAGTAAAACATACTTAGATAAAACTGACAAATCTCATGAAAAGATGGCAGAGAAAAAAAGAGAGATAGAGAGACAGACAGACAGAGAGATACTTAAGAAAATAAACACTAGAGACACAGTCCGGTGAATCCCTGGGAAACTGTCTGAACACTAAAGATAAAAACTCATAAGTAGAAAGAGAACATATCTGGATTTCTCTTTTGTATTCAGTCCAGGAACCCAGCCTGTGGGGCCGTTCACCAGACTCTGAGCAGCCTTTCCCTTGGTTACTCTTCTCTGGCATGGCCTTCACAGACATACCCTAGGTTATACCTAATGATGCCCCATGCAGTTTTAACCCTATCAGATTGGCAATCAGAATTAACCATCACTCAAAAGTATGCTTAGATCTAGATTACAAATTTTAAAAGTTTGTTTAAAATCCCTATCTCAGAGACTGGGCACAAGCCTTTAATCCCAGCACCTGGGAGGCACAGGCAGGTGGATATCTGAATTCAAGGCCAGCCTGGGCTACAGGGTGAGATTCTTTCTCAAAAACAAAACAAAACCTAAGGATGGAGCTTATATAAGGCCTTTGATTCAGAGACAGAGAGACAGATGTGTGTGTGTGTGTGTGTGTATAGATAGATAGATATAAAGACAGAAAGACAGACAGAGACAGACAGAGAAAGAAAGACAGTGAGAGAGAGAAAGAGACAGAGAGGCCGAGAGAAAAGAAAATGATCCATACCTCAAAATAGCTAGCAGCATGCTACTCTGGTTCCTAGAATGACAGATCAACAGAGCTAGAAAAACATTCGGGATGAGTTGTTTCAGGGCCTATTTATAGCTGAATGCCCCAGACCCACACAGACTGAAGGTCATACAGTAGCAGGAGGAAAAAGCTAAGAGCAGACTCCATGACTCTCAGCTCTGGGTTTTGAATCCTGGCTGTAATTGTACATGACCGTAGTTAAAACAACTGACCGGTTATAAATCTTTCCTTGCTAGTTCACTACCACAGGCGAAGTTTCAAAGTCATGAGTCAAGAGACTGATATAGAAACTTAATCCCTCTCGAAATCATAACTGTGACAACTACAGTCATACATATGGATATATTATATGCATATAAAATCATATTTTTTTTTTGCTCTAAAGTGCCAAATGTGGTACTTAGATTTCTAGTTTCCCTTCTATGCTCAACCCTAAATTAAAAACAGTTTCTGTCTTTCAAGAAAATACTCTTTAAAAAGTTTGTAACCACGGGTTACAGGCAGCCCCTAGAAAGGGATACCAGATAGCCTCATACTCACACCACAGGGCAGACACACCTACTCAGAACATGTTAGTATACTTGATCAAGCCACTCTGAAATGCACATACATCAAAACATCATGTGACTGTCATGGTTGCGTAGTCACTGCACTTGAGGGGTAGAGTCAGGAAGACCAGGTAAGTCAAGGTCGACCTCTGCCCATAATGAGTTTGAGACCAGTCTGGGCTACAGGAGACCTAGCCTCAAAATGATGATGATGAAGATGAAAATGTTGATGATGGTGATGATGGTGGTGGTGGTGGTGATGATGATGATGATGAATGAGCCATGCATGTTGTCATATGCATACAGTCCCAGTTACTCAAGAGCTGACTGAGGCAGGAAGATCACTACAGCTCATGTCCAGCATGGACCCAATCTCATGAAGAGGGAAAGTGGAAAAGGAGGTGGAGGAAGGGAAGAAACGTAATGCACACCATATATACATATGTAGGAATCTTTTAAACTATTTTTAAGATTTCTTTGTTTATATGTATGTATGTGTCTTAGTTTGGGTTTTACTGCTATGAACAGACACCATGACCAAGGCAACTCTTATAAGGTCAACATTTAATTGGGGCTGGCTTACAGGTTCAGAGCTTCAGTCCATTATCATCAAGGTGGGAACATGGCAGCATCCAGGCAGGCATGGTGCAGGAGGAGCTGAGAGTTCTACATCTTCAGCTGAAGGCTGCTACAGAATACTGGCTTCCAGGCAGCTAGGATGAGGATCTTAAGGCCCACACCCACAGTGACACACTTCCTCCAACAAGGCCATACCTCCTAATAGTGCCACTCTCTGGGCCAAGCATATTCAAACCACCATAGTGTGTATATATTATTCATATGTGTGTAATACATATACACATATACATACATATACATATGCCTGCAAACACCAGAAGAGGGTGTCAGGCCCCCAGGTACTGGAGTTACTGCATATGGTTATGAGCCTCCATGTGACTGCTGAAAATCAAATCCAGACTCCACTGCAAGAGCACCAAGTGCTCGTGACTGCTGCGCCATCTCTCCAGCCCTGACCTTTTATTTTTTAGTTAAAAAAAGAAACACTATGCAGAAGTAACATAAAATTCTGCTTGCAAATAATTGAACCAACTAGTCACAAGATCAGCAAATGCAACATCAGAATCACAATGCAGGGAAATGGAGAACAGAGTACAAAACAACTAAGTATACCTTTCCTGATTGAATACACAACAGGTAATAAAGTACCTGCAAATAATAAATGTTGTTCATTTTAAACCCAAAATGAACAACAATTTTAAAAAAATTCTGTTGCTAAGCATCAAGAACCAGCTTGGGGTATCCTTGAGTAGTAGAACACTTGGCAGGCATGTGATCCCAATAAAACACACACACACACACACACACACACACACACACACACACACACACACAAATTAAGAACATCTATAGCAACTGGAAAGATGGCTCAGTAGTTAAGGGCATTTGTTGCTCTTGCAGAAGACCTGAGTTTTATACCCAGCACTCATGCCATGTAGCTCACAACCACCTGCAACTCTAGCTCTAAGAGATCTGACACCTTCTTCTGGCTTCCTAGGGCACCTGCATTTACATACACATACATACAAATACAAATAAAGTAAATCCTGGTGGGGGACTCAATAAAGGTTTTGCTCAACAGATGATCTCAGCAGATCCCATTGAGTTTTCTAGTTTATAAATCGTTTCTCATTTATAAAATAATAGATGAGCCCAGATATGTCTGCTCTTTTTTTAAGACAAATTCTCATGATTCCTAAACTGGCCTGAACTTGTGGATGACCATGAACCATGGGGTCATCCTGAGTGCTGGAATCATGGGCATGTGCCACCAGGCCCAGATTATGCATGTGGTGATGAAAATCAAGCCCAGGGCAAGATGCAGGGCAATGCCCTCTACCAACTGAGCTCAACTTCCAAGATTCCCTGTAATCTAATACAAACCATATGCCTTAGTCACTGTTCTATTGCCTTGAAGAAACACCATGACCACAGCAACTCTTATAAAGGAAAGCATTTAAATGGATCTTGCTTACATGTTTAGTGGCGGGAAGCATGGCAGCATGTAGGCAGAGAAGGAGCCAATGGTTCTATATCCTGATCTGCAGGCAGCAGTAAGGGGGAGACACTGGGCCTGGATTGAGGCTTTTGAAATCCCAAACCCACTCCAGTGACACACTTCCTCCAACAAGACCACACCTCCTAATCCCTCTCAAGTAGTGCCACTCCCCAGTGACCAAACATTCGAACATGTGAGCCTATAGGCTCATCCTTATTCAAGTCACCACACTGTAGTTGTAGCTTAGGGCTGAGTACAGGAGGCATCTACATTGGCTGCATTAGCGATACTAATATTGAGATTTCTTTTCCCTTAAAATATAGGACAACGATAACATTTGCAACATTCAAACATAGGAGCGTTAATTTCAAAACACTTTACAAAAGGAGTAAGTCTTGGTTATAGAGTTTTCGTTCTGCTTTATTTTAATTATGTGTAAGAGTCTCCGAAGCAGAAACTCTCTATAGTGTACAGTTTGCTCAGAGCATGACCCAAGAATCTTATACCAACAGATGGGAGGACTTTCACCAATGAAAGCAAAAGATTTCTCCTCATTCTGGATCTGTCTATTTCTTACTAACTGTTGGGGTTTGAATGTGAAGTGTTCCCCCATAGGTTGATATATTTGAACATTTGGTGGCCAGAGGGTGGTGTTGTTTCTGGAAGGTTGTGGAGCCTTTAGGAGATGGAATCTCCCTGGAAGAAGTGAGTCACCTCAGGAGGGCCTTGTGGTTTCATGGCCTGGCTCCATTCCTGGCTGTTCTCTGCCTCATGAGTGTGGATACAATGTGACGAGCTTACCTCAGGCTCCTACCTCCATTCTCTCCCCTCCATGATAGACTATATCCACTCAAACCCTGAGCCAAAATTAACTCTCTCCAAATGCTTCTAGTTAGGTATTTGTGCACAGCCTTGAGAAAAGTAACTAGCATACTATGTTTGAATGTGCTGATTCCAGATTTACTTCTCTCTTCTCATACTTGTCCCTTCTGTTGTGGCTTCATATAATGTTAAACTCTATGAGGCAAAAATATAGCATTATCTGTTTTTCTTACAAAAAAGAACACAGATCATCTTATCCCAAATAAGGTCATTCTTACTTATCGCTTGAGATAGGGTAGCCCAAATACTCCTAGTCATTCGGGCTTAATAGGAAACATTGTTTGTGTGTTTTATATAACCTGGGGATAGTGTATTTTCCTCTTTGAGAATGGACAATGTGACATTTGAAAAACTGTTCCCTTGAGAAGGACATCCAGGCTGTGCCTGTAGCTCAGTGGTTAGGGTGCTGGCCTGGCCTGGAGGAGGATCTGAGTTTGAAAAGGACATCCAGGCTGTGCCTGTAGCTCAGTGGTTAGGGCGCTGGCCTGGCCTGGAGGCGGATCTGAGTTTGACCTTCAGCTCTACACAGTACAAAAATAAGTGAATAAATATAAACATAACGAGTTTTTCTTTACCTCCTGATAAAAGGAAGAATTTGTAGCAAGTCACTTAGGCCCAAAATGCTTTACTTAAATCACTCCAATTGTGCTGCTATGAAAGTTAGATTTGAGATCAGATTTGAGATCAGTCCTGATTAGTTAGTAGTTGACTAAGGTAGACATTTGGAAGACATTGGGTAACATCCTTTCTCCTCCTCAAATCCTGCCTGTCTCTTCCTACCACTAAAAGTAAGGAAAAACTATTCTTGCTTTTCAGTTGTCCATTTAAAAGCCCACGTGAAAAGGTAAGCCTTTATATTTGCATATACCTTAAGGTTTATCTACTCTGTTGCAAAGATCTGATTTTAAAAATCATTAAACACATTCAAGGGCAGAAGATGATGCAAAGCCATAAATTATATATACTATTTGTTATTTCAGAAACTGTGAACATAACTTAGTAGGTCTTTAGAAAATCTTTTCCTGCTTAGCTAAGCCTTTTTTTTTTTTTTTCCATGAACACTGGACAGGCCAGCACTGGACCCAGAGACTCTCCCAACTGCAGCTGTTTGCAACTAACTCGAATCATTATAACTGAAAAGGCCTCTTACATGATCTAAACTCAAAGCACAGTGTAGGGCATTGTCCATTCATCAACATTATAGAAAAGCAGAAGTTTGTTTTGAAAATAAAGGTCTGCCTAAAACCCCAAGTCATTAAGTCAGAAACAAAATTACACCCTGATAGTAACGGAGGAAGAGCTCGGAAAGAGCTGGAGGGATGGAGTCACTAAGGCTTACAGATTCCAACTACCTAAGTTAGCCAAGGTAACCTTAAATTAGAAGCATTTTTCTTCCTTCCAGGAAAACTGTCTCATTCATACAATTAGAGGGTTAGTCGAAAGAAATGAATCCTAACCAGAAGAGTATGTCAGATTACCTAAGGGATTTTGTCAAACATGTATGCCCATCCATATGGCAGATTTACTAAGCCAGAAGGCTTTAGGAAGTATTTTGAAAATATTCCACATTGGGATTCTGAAGCCTCTAAAATCTTTTCAATCTCTGAGTGTCCACGTTAATAGATGGACCCAAGGAGGAAAGAGATCTGAAGCATTAAATAAACAAGACCCTGAAGACAATAATAACGTATTGATTGCATGGTGGTCTTGTGGTGAGAGAGAGCCACACATGTGGTCTCCATCTTGGTAGACAGCTGCTGGGAAGGCTTCAATAGTTGATTTGTATTTCATAAATAGTCTTGTACAGAAAGGAGAACGGGCTCTGGCCAGATCCCACAGACGCTTCCACATAGCTTTCCTAGGACCGTTTCTGGGTATGCGTGAGTTTTCACTTACACTTGCAACCAAGGTCGCCCAGCTCACATAGACTCCATTAAAGCCAGCAGGGAGCAGCTCAGGAGAGCTCAGGGTTCTACCATGTCTTTCTGTCAACCGACATTTTTAGAAACTGTGACTCTAGCATGCAAAAACACATATATTCATCTAGTTCAATGGTTCTCAACTTTCCTAATGCTGTGACACTTCAGTACAGTTCCTCATGTTGTGGGGACCTTCCAACCATAAAATTGTTTTGTTGCTATTTCATAGCTGTGGTTTTGCTACTGTTATCAATCATAATGTAAACTGACACGCAGGATGTCTGCTATGTGACTCCAAAGGGATTGCGGCCCACAGGTTGGGAAACGCTGGTCTAGTTTATTGACTTGTTGGCCTTTCCTATGTCTATTTGTTTCAGTGGTTTTACTGCGTGTGCATTTTAGGTGGTAATTTTGGTAAATGTGCATTTTAAACTTCTAAACTATAAATTGAGGTTAGAAATGAAAATATTAAACTGAATAACACAATAAAAGGTTATTGTCTTATACTCAATAATCAAATGAGCTAGGAAACCAACTGAACAAAGCTAGAGCTATAATGATAAGATTCTTTACTCAGGGTAATTAACAAGCCCGGAACATGTAAGAATAAGGTATAATAAAACTTGGAACTAAATTTATCTGTCAGCACTATCTTCTAGCTGTGTAATCCCAGTAGGCTATTTTTAAAAAGTATTTATGTTGAGAAGATATAGGAGATTCACAGCCAGTAGGACTCAGTAACTTAAATATGTAAGCTTGCTCCATGATGACTAATTTCACTTGTCAACTTGGCTATGAGATGGTGTTTCCAGATAGGATCTGGAGTGAGAAGGAAAGGCTCCCAGGGATGTGGGTGATGTCATCTCATGAGTAGGGATCCTGAAACTCAACTGAAGGCAAAGAGAGAGAGAGAGCTCAGTATGAACATTACTCTTTCTCTGCTTTCTGGTCCACCCAGATGTGAGCAAGCAGCCTTCCACCACCAAGGACGGGAGCTGTCCCTTGAAGCATGCATCAAAATCAAATGTTTTCTCCTTTACGTTGCTTCTTGTTAAGCCTTTGGGCAAAGCAAGGAGGAAGGCAACTAACACATCCTCCAGCGTTAATCTAGAGATTCAACATAGTCTGGATAAAAACAACGGTCACAAAATCAATTCAAAGACTTTTAGGGAGTAAGTCATGCTGAGCTGATATGAGGAGCCTACATGGATCCATCCCAAACCGGTCTCTACTAACATAGTTAAGTCCTGAACAGAATAAAGGAAACACTTGTCATAAAAAGCTGGGCCAAAAGCACACAAGGGGAATCTCCCAGAAGGAAAGAAGAACTTCAAAGAAAACCAGCAAAGCTGATTAGGAACTAAAGTCCAAACAGATACACAATGATCGGATGTTGACTCGGGGTATAGAGCTTATCTGCCAAAAGGGCAGAGAATTAAGCCCTTGGTAAAAATCAGGAGAGGTAAAAGTAAATAAATAATAATAAAAACAGTAAAAACAAAATCAGGAGGGGGCAAGGACTAAAAATCCTTCTTTCTTTGTTAAGAGAAATTGTACAAAGCATCCCACTCACGTTGGAGTGGAACCGCTGGTGAGAAAGTGGAGATTGAAGGCTGCTCAGTGTATAAGAAAGTCTTCAAATGCACTCTCAACTATAAGGCCGAAAACTAGGAAAACAGTTAGACCTTGACAAATATAATAGACCACGGAACTGTACCATAAGAACACACACCCCTCCCCGACGCAGGATGCAGGAGTTTCTTGTGAGAGAGAGAACTAGCACATAAGACAAGAAGGAGAATGTGCGCCACTGAAAATAGTTGACCCGGTACTGGCAATGTTAGTGCTTTGAGAACTGAGCAGTGTGTGCCCATAATCCCAGTGCTGGGGCGGGGAACAGCAAGATCACAAGTGTGAGGCTAGCCTGGACTGTGTAGTGAGGTTCTGTCTCATAAAACAAAACGAAGCGGAGTCTAGTGGCTGTCGTAGTTAGGGTTACTGTTACTACTATCTATTACTGCGATGAGGCCCCATGGCCAAAAGCAACTTGGGAAGGAAAGGGTTTCTGTCACTCACCCTTCCATTTCAAAAGCAGTGAGGGCAGGAACACCATCAGGACGAGAGCTTGGAGGAGACAAGAGCCAATGCAGAGGCCACAGATGGGTGCTGCTTCCTGGCTTGCTCATCATGGCTTGCTCACCCTGCTTTCTATGTAAGTCAGGACCACCAGCCCATGGATGGCACCACCCACAATGGGCTGCCCCCCCACCCCACCCCCCGCTGCTTACTAAGAAAATGCCTGACAGCATCATATTCTAGAGATGTTTTCTCAGCTGAGGCTCCCTCCTCTCTGATGACTCTAGCTTCTGTCAAGACGACATAAAACTGGCCGACACAGTGGCCCATGTCATTAATCCCAGCACTTAGGAGGCATAAGGAAGCCATTCTTTGTGAGATTGAGGCCAGCCTGGTCTACATAGTGAGTGCCAAGCCACCCAGAACTGCCTAACCCTGGGTCTCAAGAAAACAAAACAGAAATAGAAAGCAAGGCTAGTAAACCGAGCAGGTAAAGGGGCTTGCTACTAGGCTATGCAACCCCAGCCCTTGGGAGGGAAAGACTGAATCCTCAGAACAAGTGGGCTGCTTACACTAGTTGAGACTGAAAGCTCAGGGCTCACTCAGAGACATATAAAGTAAAGTAAACAAAGGAACACTTTGGATGCCAGTCTCCAGCCTCCACACACAGCTGCACATACATACATGTACACATCCATGCAATACACACACATACACACACACACACACACACACACACACACACACACACACAAAGGAGAGGAGCATTTTCCACTGGTAAAAATCAATAGCAGCAGATGTTTAGTATCTAACTTTTGAGTACTTACTATCAGTCCCAATCTAGCCCGCCTTCTCCTACCTACACCACAAGACTTGCAAAAAAACATTTAAAGGGGCACTACAGCAAACAGCATTGCTCGTGGGATCCTAAGGGCACAGCAAGGGCTTCCTCTAGGACTAGAAACCCTGAGTCAGGTCTCCATGCCAAGCAACTGACTCTCTCCCACCCTTTCTGGACTCTATCCTACTGGATCCAAAATTCTAGGCCCATGGAGTAAGTCGGTACACTGCTCTCTGTCGCTGAAGATACTTCTGTGTGCGTCACACGCACGGTTTTCAGTATATAGAAATACATGAATAAAAATCATGCTTGGACTGTCCCATTACTCATGTCCCATATCAAAGGCTTGGATTGGATAGCAGTGAAAATCTGAGAAGATAATCCAGGAGCTAAGAATTTAAAGCCATTGTAAAATCCCCAGGTGCCAAAAAGAGAACTCCATGAAGGCTTCTTGCTCTGGACTTTGTTGGCCATGGGCTCTATCCCTATTGTTTCCCAGGAACACACTTCTTCCTAAAGTTGATCAGTGGCAGACTAGAAGTGGCAAACTATTCATCTCAGCCTTTTATCGCTTCTGTGCGTCTCGGGATGCAGAAGAAGCGAGATGTCCTGCATGCTTATTACACAGAGGCAATACGTCAGATCAGTTTCTCCAGCTGTGCAACAGATTGTAAAGCGCATTTTAAATTTACCTAATGCATATTTAAATCAATTAATTAAAATGCTCCTAGCATTATTTGAAAGAAACAAAAACGGTCTTTGTGGCATTTCTATGGCTAAGTTTAATTCCTGTAACAATCACTTTGCCTTCCTTACTATTCTCTTCTCATGGAAGAGCCACATGTGATTAGTATAATAAATAAGCAGGAATCACAGGGTATAATCAGAAAAGTATCCATTTTCTCCACTGCTGCTCTAGGATGGTTAATTTCATGTGTCAGCTTGACTGGATGAAGGGATATCCAGGTTGCCAGTAGAACATTCTGGATGTATAGTGAAGGTATTTGTAGAGGATATTAGCATGTGAGATAGTACAGTAAATACAAAGTATCCAGAGCAAAACTCCATCCAATCCACTGCAGGTTTCAAGGGAAGACAAAGGCAAATAGGACAGATTCTCCTCCTTGAACTGAGATGCCCACCTTCTCCTGCCTCAGACACTGGTTCGGCTGGGTGATGGGTCTTTAGACTGGATCTGAATTATACTATTATTGGTCTGCCTGGCTCTCTGCTTGCTGCCTGTAGATCAGGGGCCTTCTCAGCACCGGTCACTTTGTGAGCCAGTTGCCAGAGTAAATCTCCTCATACATATGAGCATAGGTAGCCCACTGCTTCTGCTTCTCTCAAAAGCTTGAATTATATGTGGTTTGTTCTTGTCTTTGGATCTGCTTAGATTTAGGACAGTTGTCATGATGCTTCTGGTAACCAGAGACTCTTCAAGTCATTCCAAGTCAAAATATCAATCTCAGTTTTGTTGCCAACTGGCTGATGGAAGGCAGCCCTTGTTTCTCCAACCTGATATAAAGGATAGCTTCTGCTGGCTTCAGCCATGGCCTACTGGACCCTGTCTGCCTCCTGCATCAGGAAAGGTGAACATGGAAAGATATATCTCTCTCTGCATTGCTCATTTAGGTCCCCTAGTTTCTGATACTAATCTCTCATCTGGGAATAAGATAGAGAGAGGAAGCAGGCTCAGTGTTGCATGATTTTGATACCAGCACTTGGAAGGCAGAGACATGTGAATCTCTGAGGCCACCATGCCAGCATAGTCTACACAGTAAGTTCCAGGTAAGCCAGAGCTACATAGTAAGTGTGTATGTATGTATGTGTATTCATATATGTGTGTGTATGTATATGTATGTATATGTAATATGTACATATGTAAACACAAATATGTATATATATTCATATTCAAAGCATTCATTCTACCACAAAGAGTTACAGTACCAGACGTTGGTGGGCTTTTTATAGCTTTTCCATGGAGTAGGATACTGATGGCAGGAATGGAGAGTGGTAAAGCATGGAACTACTCTGACCTCACCTCTAGGGGTGTGTCATCAGCAGAACCCTTTTATGCAGATGAGCACTTACAGCACTGTCCTTGATTTATACTGCTGTGGTATAGGCGGCCCCCTTGCCTGTGACTTGAGATGACCCGAGGCCAACTCACTCTCCATCATGATCCACCTTTGAGAGCATCCTTGTGTTCTGGTCTATCAGACCATGAAACAATGCTCTCGCTCTCTCTCTATTGCTTTGCCATCACAGGAACCAGCACATGGGCTCTTGTAAACCTCTTCAGGCATAAACCATTGATCCGATCCACCATGCCTCTCAATCTAGGAATGATGTGTAGTAAACACTCTAAGTGATCAGTGTAATCTCTTTATACTTAGAGAGCGAAGCACCTCTCATCCCTTTCTTATGGTGGCCAGAGTGGAGAAAAAAAAAACAAAAAACAAAAAAAAACCCTCACATTCTCTAACTCTCTTTAAAAAAAAAAAAAAAAAAAAAAAAAAAACTTGGGGCTGGAGAGATGACTCACCAGTTATGTGCGCTGTTTGCTCTTCTAGAGGTCATGAGTTCAATTCCCAGCAACCACATGGTAGCTCATAACCATGTGGGATCCAGTGCCATCTTCTGTGTGTTAACAATAGGATGCTCATTATACAATAAATAAATAAATTTTTTAAAAACCCTCCTAATTATTGTTTTCTTGGCCTCTCTAACCTTAATCAGACAGAAGTGGGCAATGAGCTTACCAGTTTCTGGATGGTGCTCAACTTGTGGCCTTGTGCTTCCTTTTCCAGGCCTATATGATTTGTTCCTGTCTCACTTTGGACTGTGAAGTCTATCTTGGTGTACCAGACAACAGGGACGCTAAAAAGATTCCATTCTAATATTGAGTTCCTTGTATAATAACATTATCATCTTTTGGTTCCTTATCTTTTCTCAATTAAAATAAAATATTTGCACTATGTTGGCTAGAAAGTTATTGGAAACAAAACACAAATAGTTTGAGCATCCATAATCCCAAATGCTTCAAAAGCCAGAACTTTGGGAACTAACTAACATGATATCACAAGTGGAAAATTCTATTTCTTACTTTACCTGAAAGATTGCAGTCAAAACCCGGGTGCATCTAAAATGCCTTATAAAAATACCTTCAAGCTACGTAACACATGTATATGTCTCTAAGTGAATTTTATATTTAGACTTGGGTCCCATCTCTAAGATAGCAGCTGGGTTTTTTTTTCCTGTCTCCATTATGAATTTGATTATTTGAACACGTGAAATATTTCCTCTCCTGCTCATCTCACAGAAAGGATGTTCCACCTGTCACCCAGGAAAGGCTGGTATGCCAACTCAAAAGAGGAGCCCTGCTCAAGAGCTAGGAGTGTTGAGGTGGGTTAACAGCCTGGTTGAAATCACAGAGGAACAGAATTCACAGACAGAGTCAGAATTCCTTCTCTCAGTCTCTTACACCACACTGATGCCCTGTTTTCATTCTCCCAGCCAGGCTCCTCCTTCTATGACAACACATAGAGTCCTGGAGAATTATCTTGGATTCCTCCTCTCTGTCACTTGCCATATCCAATCAGTCACTAAGTCTTATTGATGCTATTTATACATCTCTCCAGCTAGCCCCTCCTCCCACACCCTCTGCTTTGCTTTCATTCATAGCCTCACTAATTTTAACCCAAGCTTTTTTAAAGATAGAATGGAGTGTATGCATAACTCCACATGCATATCAATGCCAGGTGGCTCCACCACCGCCCTAGGAAACTTGAACTCTTTACCCTGAACAAATGTTTCTTCTTTATAAGCACTCTAGGTCTGGTATTTTGTCACAGTAACAAAAGTTGATTTGGACAAAAAGATTTCTCTAGGTATACAAGGTAAAGAAAATGGGAGTCTGGGAGAGGCCCTAGTACCACATAAAACTGATTGAGCATAGTGGAGAAAACCTGGGATCCCAGCACTGGGGATGTGGAGTCATGAGGATCATAGATTTAAGGCCACCTTTAGCTATGTAGCAAGTTTGAGGCCAGTTTGAGCTGGGGTCTGCTACATGAGCCCCTTGTGTCAAAAAGAGAAAGAAAGAAAGAAAGAAAGAAAGAAAGAAAGAAAGAAAGAAAGAAAGAAAGAAAGAAAGAAAGAAATTGTAGCATCAAAGTTCCTTTCCCTGCTCCCATCTGCCTCTTGCTGTCTCTTTCCCAACTATTTTCACTGTTCCCTTCTCCTTTCATCTAGACACAGAGTTAGCTAGAGGTCAGAGAACCCGTGACAGAGCACATCATAAACTCCTAATTCTGGACTCACAGTAATGACTTCTTTCAGGCAGAGGAACCGATACCAGATCTTAGGTGGACTCAGACAGCATTAATCAAGCAGATTTGATGAAAACCCAGGGCACCAGATTGAGATGCATTCATTCACAAAATTAAAGGTATTACTGGTCTAGTGCATTTTCCTTAGACTCGGTGAGAAATGTTTTGACAAAGCTAATGACTCTCAACCCTACCACAGTAATGTTCCTTTTTATAACAAATATTTTGTAAGCTACCTCTTCCCTACCATGAAATGCCGGACAAAAGCAATTTAAGGAAGAGTTGGTTCTTAGTCAAGGTTGATGATGCAGTTCATCATGGCTG
Source organism: Arvicanthis niloticus (assembly GCF_011762505.2). NCBI lineage: Eukaryota > Metazoa > Chordata > Mammalia > Rodentia > Muridae > Arvicanthis > Arvicanthis niloticus. The sequence continues at coordinate 16,293,091 of NC_047665.1, forward strand.
GGAAGGCATGCCAGCAGGAGCATGACGTACTAACACTGTCACATTGCTTCTGCCATCAGGAGAGAGGGATGACAGCTGGTGTTCACCTCCTTTCTTCTCTTTTGATTCAGTCCAGGACTGCTCAAGGGATTTTGCTCAAGGGATTTTGCCACCCTTCAGATACCTTCACAGACACACATGGAGGTGCGTCTCCTGGGTGATTCCAAACCCAGTCAGGCTAACAATGAAGATGAACTACCGCCTTGTGTGTGTTTTAATTTATAACTGTCCTAATGGAGCAACATCAATTATACACTAGAGATTCTTGCATTTGAATTTGCCATCCATAGGTGCCTAATGAATAGTCAAATTTCTGAAAATTATAAGGCAAATCTTTTAAAAATCATCTTGATTAGTGGGGTCTACTCTATCTTGGAAACATTAAATGTTGAGGTTATTTCTAAGTATTCAGTGCCAAGTGGTTGAGTTCCACACTCATTGAACGTATCTAAGATAAAATACACAAATGTCTGAAGATCTTATACAGCCTTTTTAGAATTAGAAATGTCTCAGAAGCCCCACATGTGTGCAGCATCATACTCTACAGACCATGCAGCATCTCATGCTCTGAAAGAAGAAGCTACTAACTTCTCTGGATCACAGTTCTATTTAAAGAGGGTAATGCTTGTCTCTTAGGGATGTGTAGATTTTTTTTTTTTAATTTTAATTTTAATCTGTGAATAAGTGTTTTGCCTGCATATAGGTCTGTGCACCACATGTATGCCCAGTGCTCACAAAGGCCAGAAGAGGGCACCAGATCCCTGGAACCAGAGTCATAGGTGATTGTGAGCTGCCATGTAGGTATTGGGCATCGAACCCAGGTCTTGTGTACAAACAGCCAATACTCTAAACTGCCAGTTCTCCAGTATCTAAAGGTATTTCTTAATGTATATAAACAATGTCAATAAATGGTAGATAATTGTGGTGTGGCAGAAATATTTATCTAAGTTTCTTATGACCTCTCAAGGTTGAATTCAATCCTTATAAGGCCAAGTATCAGAATAAAGCATTTTACAACTAGTAAGGAAAAGAATAAACACCAGGACCTTTGGTTTATTACTACCCTAGTGAACTCATATATAAATTCATTTCAAGTGAACATCATCTTGAGGATGAAGGTTTTGAAGGATTGGAAACATTAAGGAATAGTACTTATGAAGGATGGGCCCCAATGAAATAGGGGTCTTCAGGCAAGAAAGGATTCTTTCTATGATTTCAGACTAAAAACTCTAACCTAAAAGGCAGTCATTATTATCCTCTTTCCATAGAACTGTGATTAGAGGAGCTGGCACCTTCACCAAGGATGCATACCACCTTCATCCCAGCACACAATGTCCCTAACAAGGACAAGGTGCTGAATGAGCTACAGATGATCACACGCTCCATCTTTGGGACTGGCTGACATATAGCAGAACTCTGAAAAGCCACTGTGGAGTATCCATGTTTTTATATTTCTGCCTAGATGCATTTAATGTGAGAAACTCAACTGGCTGCCGCTGGTGTAATGATAAGAGACAAGTGCCATATTTAAAGGCTGAACTCAAGTGATTAGCAGATTCCCTAAGCCTTCCTTTGTTATATACCCTATCTTACATTCATCTGCCTTGAGGTACCCTTTGTCTTCAGTCAGTTTCAAGGAGACTCCACCCAATCTAATGAAGACCCTGGAATGTTAGTTTCAAGTACCTTGGTGCCTTTGTAAATTGCCTGCATTGTCTTTAATGACACATTGAGTTTCACTGAAAATCTAGCCTAGATTTGCAACCTACTTGGGAAGCCATTGTCCCCCTATTGAATTCATCTCAGGTGAACAAAATCCTCTGCTTTGAACACCGAAAAGATGTCAAACGCAATGCCTATTCTCAAAGACCGGGTTAAGACAATGAGCACTTCCATATGCATCCGTAGAAAAGAGTGATTAAAATCGAGATGGCTTCTGAAGTGATCTTCCAATTTTAGTTCCCTATGACTCTATTATAATTTTTACATCCTTGAATGGCTGAGAAATTAACATGGTGCCGCCGGAGACCAGGCAAGTGGTGCAGACTGCACTGGGGCTGTGCTCCTTGTGGCCAAAGGAATTTCTTAGAATCCCAAGCTGAAAAAGCAACAGCATTCTGCAGCCTATACCCGTGTGTTCTAATTGATGGGAAGGGAAAAAATTTCAACCAAAGTGCCAGCCATTCCTCTGTGAGCTGGCGTGGCAGTGAGAGTGTATGTGGGGGGTCAGTGAAGCATCAAGTTACAAACTAAATTAAAGGTCTGAGGAAGAGTGGAAGGGTCTAATCATCCAGTCGGAGGCTGCCAGGACTGGATCCAGGACTCTCAAAAGACTTACAAGGAATAAGCACACAGCAGGCCAATGGCATCAGGCATCTTTTTCTCTATTGTTTTTTTTTTTTTAAGGACTTCTAGTTCCAAATAGATCTTTATAGAATTGTTTTCTTGAAGCCTGTAGTTCTGTCATATTAAAATGTCCATGAAAAAGTGATCAAAACCTAATGCTTAACTATCCCACCACAGAGAAAAATATTGTGGGTTTCGGTTCCTATTAAAAACATGTGTTACATGTATAATTACGGAAGTCTCAGATCCAGTGTGTACAACATACACGAAAACTTTGAGAAATAATAATACTTTTGCCTTACCGATAGAATTTGTAGCATAATACTGTACTCTGTCCATGCCATCTAAGGGGCACTTTGCAAAGGCCAGCTAGCATGGCCTTTCAGCATGTGCTGTGATCAGATCTCAAACCAGGATCCACAGGAAGAAAGGAAGGTCACTTCTGCAGTTTACAGTATTTTCGAGAGTTGGTTGGGCTGAATCATGTGCATCTGCACCATTTTTCCTTAGGGAAAGTTAATTTTAGAAAGGAGAAAAATTTTGCCAGGAAAACAATCATAGTGGCTCAATAACTAGACAGTGTCTTTTCTCAAATGTTCAAAAGGCTTTACAGTTTCCATTTGTCCTTAATGTTCTTGAAAGCAGGTATCAGCCCCATTTCACAGTGAATGGAAAAAATAAATAAATAAATCAAAGAGAGAGGAAAGTACATGACTGCTCCTAGGTATGGTGGAGGAAAATTTTTATTATAGATTTGGAGGAGAACATACTCAGAGGCAGACACATCTGAGAGAGTCCAGAGTGGTCATGCCCCTGAATCATGATGGCAGGGGGGAGGGGAAAGGAGAGAGGGGAACCAAGTACAGCAGCCAGGAGACCATAGATACAAAGGAAGGGGCGGGCAACCAAAATGTCTGGATTACACAGGGAAGAGCCTCTGGGGGCGGGGCAGCCCAGCCCCAGGGTTGCAGAGTTCAGGGTAGAGGACAGGGTATGCCAGCCACACACAGTTACAGGTAGGGACTGAGGGATGCTGAGAGAACCTGGAGGCCAGGTCTGCTTTGATGTGTTAAATAGGCACCTCAGCTATCTCAGTCCATAAAATAAAACCAATGCTTTAATAGTGTGCCTATGTGACAATATATTGAGAAATTAGCCCTTTCCTCAACTTTCCAAATGACACAGGTCAGTCTCTTTTGTCCCTGATTGTTACCCTCTGATGGCTGCAGGTACAAATAAGGATGTGGATAAAAAACAGCAGATGCACAGCTGTGACGCCAGGCAGGATGGAGACACTAGCTTCATTAAATATGATTTATAACGTTTACAGGCCAGTCAGAGTGAAGACCTGGACTCACATAATTAGGAGCATAAACAGCATTTGCATTCATTTACATGACCATTCCTTCCACTGTTGCCTGGAGATTGCTCTGTTTGAGGGTTTGGATTTTTTTTTTTTTCTTTAAGCAACAAGTATACAGGCCAAAGGCCTGTATTCCATCATTGACAAAAAGCAAGGGGGTGAGGGGTGGAGAGGAGATTTTCAGATTCCCAACAGAATAGACCTCCACCCTTTCAGTCACAGGAATATTTGTGAGGAAATTCTTACATTTTAAAAACGTGACGTTTTAAATCTGGTCTCTTAGAAGCATGGCATTTCCCTCTAGTCCTGTATCTGAGTTTCAAAATAGCACTAAGCTTCCCTTCCCCAAACCAGCATCCCAGAAGCGATGGCGCCGCATCAAACCAGCAGCTTAGGAGAACGGGCTTCCTCCCGTGTGTACCTTACACTTTCAAGAGGACAACTGAGGAGGAGTTGGAGAAGGAGGAGGCTCGAACTCACTTCCGGGCGTTTTTTTTTTTTTTTTTCTTTTAGATATAAAGTACATATACATACACAACTCCCTCCTCCCTCCCCTTCTCCCACCAGATCCGAATCAAGAATAAAGGGTGGGGCCTGAGATTTTTTTTCAAGCTCCGGGATAAGAGATATTGCTTCAAGGTCTGATAAACTTGTAGCAATTGCTGTCGCCTTGAAACCATTGTAAACTTATCACAGTCTTTAAACTGGGAAAGGAGGTAGGGTAGAGGCTGGGGAATCCCAATCTACTGTTCAGTGAGAACGCACAGTTAAAGTGATACATTGCAAAGGCCGATTCAAGAGTTGATACTCTTTCCAAAGTTAGGGCAGTGATGCAAGGCGAAAGTATGTTCTGGAAGATTAGGAATTGCAGTATTTCAGGTTCCAACTTCCAGACCTTAGGGGCATTTGTATCCACACACCTGGAGAGGGTGGGTGATCTCGTGTCAACCCCTCGCCCTCACCCTCAGCTACCTCAGAGTCGGGGTGCAGGGTTCCTGGAGCGGTCCTTGGAAAGACGTGAGAGCGAGGGGTGGATGGTGGAGACCCGGCGAAGGTGCCGCGGGCCGCGCAGCAGAAACCAGAACGCGCAGCATGGGAGCCCTCGCCAGACACCCAGCACAGGCTTGGCGCCGAAGACCACGGAGAAGAGCAGAGGAAGAAGGTGAGGTGGCAGCCCCCGGGAGGTAGGAATGTACAGGGCACGGCGAGTCCTGCGGCTCTACGGCAGGAGGAAGCTACTCCTTACCTTGAGATCTAAGCCACAGCCTAAGACTCCCGGAGGGTCAGGGCTGGGCTGTCAGCGTCTCCAGCCAGAGGCTTTTGGCATCAAAGGCTTTCCAGTCTTCTAGCTACCATCCCGGAGCTCGCTCCAGCGGCCTGCGGCCCTTGCACCACGCTCCCTGGACAGCGAGCGTCAGCCGAGCCGCTCCCCCGCTGTTTATTCCCGGAGCCAGGCCCCTCTCCGCCGCCTCCCCGCCTCCAGCGCGCGCGCACACCTCCCCCGGAGGCGCACTCCTTAGGAAGCAGGCAGCGCGAGTGGTCTAGGAAATCCGGACGCGGGCAACTTGAGAAGATCCGTTTAAAATCTTTCATCTGCGCGACAAGGTTCAGGAACTATTTACATCCATCTTCTGCCTCCACTGAATGTCTTCACTCCATTTCCCAACGCTTGATATTCTCGAAAGCACCATTCTGAAACTCTCCTGCCAGGCATGTACATTTCCCCAAAAAATAAACCTATAGTTGCTTTTTAAAATGTAGACAAATTCACTCTCATTGAACTTAGGGTGCTGGGAGTTCGACTGGGTCTCAGGAGGAATATATTCAGCTACACAAGTCAGGGCAAGTCTTAGCCAGTACTATAGATGCATGCCACCTGTCAGGGCCGCGGGTGCGTGATAGAGCCTTTAATTACTCTCTGGGTTTGGTTACTGAGTCTGTCTCCTCTGACCCAGGAGAGACCCAGTTCCGAGGCTCCAATTCCAGGGAGAAGCAGGTGGATATGTTCAAGAAAGAGAGTTCTAATGCAGGACGAACTCGCATTGAGTACAGCCTACTTAATAATACAGCAGATGAGAAAGGATGGGAAACAGTCCAGGGAACATCACCTTTCACTAACCGGAGACAGCCGAGAGTGACGTAACCCCAATGGGGATGTGCAAGGTGAAGCTGTCAAGTGGGATTCTAGCCATTCATTCACCTGTGAGCATAATGCATATTTATGAAATACGTTATTCATAGTCCAGTCATAACTCAAAGGCTGACCAGAATTAACTTGATAACCAGTTTATAACAACAACCTGGAAAACACAGATATCCGTTGAAGAGACTACATTCATCCCCTATCTTTTCTAAATTCTCTAAATAGCTTTCTAACCCCAGGGTTTCAAACGGAGGTAGTTGCTAGAACTGTCAGATTTCCACACTGAGCAGGAGGTAGACAATGGGAGATGAAATCATCAAACATGTCATTGCAATTAGTGCTGGAGACCGAAGGGCTTATAAAGCATCTTTCCTGATGCAAAGGTGAATAGAAATGGATGAGTCAACCGCCTCTTCAATGCAGGTGCCATGACAGAGGATACCCACAGAGGGCAGCAGGAACCAGACGGAAGGATCAGTGCAATTTAGCTGCAGCAGTAGAGTAGGAAAAAATTGTGCAGGAGGAAGAAGAAAGGGGCAAAAGGGAGAGAAAATCAAAAGGAAAAACTTAAAGATTTTTTTTTAATTTTTGAATTGCCCCTTGGCAACATTTCCAGCCCATGTTTTTAAAACTGCACTTCACTTCACAGAGAAGGAGGAAGCACTGACATATTAGCACACTAATGTGGATATCAGATTTTGGGGGTTTGGTTTTGGTTTTTTTTTTTTTCCAGATAGGGTTTCTCTGTTGTATCCCTGGCTGTCCTGGAATTCACTTCGTAGACCAGCCTGGCCTTGAACTCAGAGATCAGCCTGCCTCTGCCTCACAAGTGCTAGGATCAAGGTCTGTTCCACCACAGCCAGCTAGTGACGTCAGATTTTTACCTGAGGAAAACTGTGGGCTGTGGGAAGAGGATGAATGGGAATGAGAGGTGGGATAGGGTACAGAAGGAATCCAGAAGACTGCTACATGGGACATTTAAGTCCTCCTGCTGTTGAGAAATCCAGTTAAACATCAGGCTCAGGGTGGTTAAAAAAAAATCTTGAAACAACATAGGTAAACAGAAATTATAGAGAAAATGGTCTTTTAAAACTAAGTATATTAGGCCGGGTAAAGTCTTTAATCCCAGCTCTCAGGAGGCAGAGTCAGGCTGTGATTTGAAGCCAACTCAGCAGCCTTGGCCATGTGGCTCTGGCTTTAGAGTCAAGAATAGAAGGGACTACTGGGACAATTGAAGCTGGTTAGCTGGAGCTAAGAAATTAGCAGTGATTAAGAAGAGACCAGCATCTTCTGGGAAATGTTTCCTGAAAGCGCAAAGAAGCTGTGTTTCCAGAGATAGCCAAGGTTGTACCTCATGGTGCTGCTATATTTGGTAATGTTTAAGAGTCACCCAGGTGATACTGGTTTTGAAGATATGAAGGGGTAGGTCATGGGGAGCAGCTGAGGTTTGGTACTGTGAGAGGGCAGGGAAGGCCATTGGTGAAGGTGCAGTCTCAGTTACAGTTGTTGACCCAGGACTGAAGGGGTCATGCAAAGGAGTTGAGGCTTGGCACCATGAAGAGAGCCTATGAGAGGCTACTGGTGAAGCCTAGTTGCAGCAGAAGACCCCAGTGTATTGGAGATGCCAGTGCCATGGGATGATCACCAAGAACAGCAGCAGCAGTGGAGTGGATCAACCTGAGCTTAGAGTGCTACAGAGGGCAGAGCTGGAGAAGTGATGCCAGCCCTTTGGAGGAGCCCAGAAGATCATGTGTGGATCCCAGACATTGGAACAGGAAGCTGTGAAGCTGAAGTTGCCTTGGAGACCCCAAGATGTTCGAGATGCCAGAGCCGTGGGCTATCTGCTGAGGAAATTGGCTAACAGGGAGTGGAACCAGCCCAGGAGAAAGAAGTTTGTTGCTGCTGAATGCCAGGTCTGCTAACAACAGTTAACAAGGATGAAAGGAATTAGAGATCTGAAGAGCGCTTTGGCATTGGACATGGAGACGTGGAGTTTGCTCAGCTGGTTTTCTGTCTTGCTTTGGTCCAGTTTTATATATATATATATATATATATATATATATATATATATACAGTATTACAGTTAAGAGACTGCTTGAATCTCAGAATAGAATTTGAGCTTTGAACTTTTAACATTGTTGAGACTGCTATAGACTATGGGGACTTTTGAAATTGAATTAAGTATATTTTGCATTATGCTATGCACTCTATAGACTCATATGTTTGAATGAGCCTATGGGGTCAGGGAGTGGAATGTAATTATATATGCTTGGCCCAGGGGATGGCACTACTAGGAGGCGTGGCCCTGTTGGAGGAAGTATGTCACTGTAAGTGTGGGCTTCAAGACCCTCATCCTAGCTGCCTGGAAGCCAGTCTTTTCTTAGCAGCCTTCAGCCGAAGATGTAGAACTCTCAGCTCCTCCTGTACCATGCCTGCCTAGATGCTCCCATGTCCCTGCCTTGATGATAATGGACTGGACCTCTGAACCTGTAAGCCAGCCCCAATTAAATGTTGACCTTATAAGAGTTGCCTTGGTCATGGTGTCTGTTCACAACAGTAAAATCCTAACTAAGGTGGAAGGAAAAAAATACTGCTACAAGTTTTCCTTTGACTACCATATACTGGCATTCTTGTGTGTGTGTGTGCAAAGAAGTAAAATATAATATTTTTATATATTATAAATATATATTAATAATTAATATATATTAATATATTAATAATAATATAATATCTTTTAAAAGTTGATTTATAATTGAATAGTGGAATAAATTAAAGATACACAAGAGTCATTTTGAGATTATATATGTATCTATAGTGGAATATATGTGTGTGTATATGTATAGAATGTCTTAGGGGTATTTAGGCTCCCCAGAAAAACAAAACCTGTGAATGCTTCAGTCCCTTTTACAAAGTGGCTTAGTATTTGCATTTAACCCATTCACCTCCAACCCTGTACTTGGTTTTCTTGCTGCA